>NC_045436.1:123944189-124060593 GCF_002776525.5 Piliocolobus tephrosceles
TAAGTTGGATTCCTAGGTATTTGATTCTCTTTGAAGCAATTGTGAATTGCTTCATGTAATGCTTCATGAATTGCTTCATGTCATGTAACCTTTTTCTATTATCCCTTTAACCAAAGTGTCACAGTGAGAGGCAATAAATATTATCTATATTCAGTAAAATTCATGAAAATATCATTATTATCTGTCAAAAAATCAATCATAAGATATTTCAATGCAATTTCTAGCTGTAATGCTGACAAAAGTATCACAACAACTAAGGTGAACTTGAAGAGAATCTAACCTCATAAGTTCCCTTCACAGGATTTTTGAGGATGGAGTGATGGACTTTGGGAACTTAATAAATCTCCAGTATTACATTAGATCCACGCTGTCAATGGGAACGTGGTCTGGATTGATATTCTTTAAAGAGAAGCATTTTGCTCACATCTTGAGAGGCGAGATAGTGTTTGGCTATACATATATTTCTAAGCATTACAAGGTCTCCAATAGCTTTCATTTCAACATTGGTTGAGATCGGAATCTTTCATTGACTTTGCATTTTTGAAGTTGTCAAATTGTTCATTTATTGTCATTTAGCCTTAGGATGCAGTGACTTATTAAGCTTTTCATCAATATCTTCTTTTGAGAAGATATTTTCACTCAGCAAAGCAGGAGAGAGATTGTGTGTAGGGGTGTGTGTGTGTGTGTGCGTGTGTGTGTGTGTTCTTCTGGAGTCTATAAAACTAGACAGGGAATCCATTAATGGCAAGATATTCATCGTATACATCTTGGTAAGCATTCAACTTATATACATGTCATGGATGTGGTCGATTTTCAGTTTTTCAGTATGTTTCTCCTATTTATTTTTTATGATGATATAATCCTTAATGTGGTGTGAGATTCTCTCTCATACTCATTATAAAATAGCTTCCCCTGATTCATGAAGGAGATGTTCGGAAACCCCCTGTGGATTCCTGATACTATGAATACTACCAAATCTTATATATAATATGTTTTCCCATAACTATGATAAGTTTTAATTTATGAATTAAGCATAGTAAAAGATGAATAACTAATAATAAAATTTAGAAAATATGGTATACTGTTATAAAAGTTATTTAAATGTGATTATTTCTGTGTCAAAATATCTTATTGTAGTATACTCACCTATTTTTGCACCATGGCTGACTGCAGGTGACTGAAGCTACAGAAAGCAGTGTCACAGATAAGGGGAGACTTCTACACACACACTCTTGCATATGTATATATGTTAGCAGCCATGAGTTTGTTTCACATGCATATATATTTACATATACATACATATGTGTGTATATGTATATATGCAGAAAGATAAGTCATATGTTTTGATATAGTCATGCTTTCCTTTATTTAATCAGTTACCCAATAGCGTTTATTACTAACCTCCTATGGACAGGACACTGAAGGAAGTTATGAGGGTAAAACAAAGATAAGTAAATTTGATTCCTGAATTTAGATTATTATCATTCATAAGCTTATTCATTTGGCTTGTTTTTTGGATACTTACGCTCATCTACTACTCTTGAGAACTAAAAAGTACCCTCTTTAGTTTCAGCATTTTACCATTTCACACTTTCGCTTCAAGTGAGAATGGCACTGGTTTCAAATGTGTTTAGATAACAACTAAAATCTGCAAATTAGCTTTTGCCCACTTTCAGAAAACACCACATTAAAAAAAAAAAAAAAGTCATTTTAATAGAATTCCTTAATACACACGTGTATTTATAATATTTTGTATTACATAGCTATTGAAACATTCTATATATGTGTGCAAGTATTTGGATAATCCACCAGGTGGCTTGGAAGAAAATAAATCTGCAGAAAATATTACAACTACCAAGAAAGTGGGATAGGCTGCAAAATGGAACATATGTTCTATTTCACAAAGACTTGTATTCTCAGAAGGACTAGAAATATCTCACAAGGACTTAGTTGAAATAAAACTGTACTTCCTGAAAAGCATATGTATTTGTGACTCAACCATTTCTCAGGAAGAAGTGTCAATTAAGGATAGAAGTAGCTATAGGTCCTTTACTTTGGATATACAAGATTTTCAGTTAAAAATTCTAGAGAAAACACAGATATATGTAAGTCTTTAAATAGTTGAAAGAAAAAATCTAAAGAACACTTGATCAATATTTTTCATCCTTGTTTTGGTTCAAGAATATATACTAGTTTAAAATAGCACAAAATATGGAAGAAAACAATAAATTTGGTAAAATGTAACATATTTTGGGAGAAAGTGGTTAGTAACAGGTGCTGGATGACTTAAATAAGAAGTTAACATCAGTGATAGATTTTAAACAGTTTTATTAACTCCATAAACATGGTGAGACAAATTAATCACATGTCCAAATAGAATATTGATAAAGAAAATATGGCAATATAGGAGCAGGCAACTTTGTAAAGCAATGTGCTACTATTGATATGAATGAGGCCCCACATACTATGCAACAAATATTATTTTAGATTAAAAAGGTGAAAAATGGGAGGTACAGTTAGAATCATATTTTGGAATGACAGGATAAAATTGTGGTTCTTAAAAATCACTGAAATAACTTTCACCAGTATAAACTTTATGGTCATTTAAAGGTGAGAGAAAAATTAGGTAAATGTTACTGATACATAAAAATGAGTGATTTATCTTGTGAAAGTTACAGTACATCAGAAGCCTAGAGAGGAAAGAGATCACTTTTTTGTCATTCAAAGACAAAAACCATGATCTTCTGTGTATAGTGGGTGCTGAATCAGAAATCAGGAAAGAGAACACTTTTTTCATCTCTTGATACATTCTAGACTGCTCCCTGATATTCATGCAAGCCTTTTTTGTCTTGCATGATGTAGACATCGCTATATTTGTCTACATAGTGCATCTACTTTTGACTCATGCTAATTACTTTTTAGTTGCCTCTATTTATGTAATGCTTTTAAGGGTGTCATATTTGGAATTAACTCATTGTTTCCTGCACTGTACTCAGATGGATTTTCCCAGAATCCTGCATCATCCTTGGAAGCCCCTCTCAGTTTGACCTGTATCAGTTTTTTGGTATCTATATTCAGAGAGCAGGGACAGAAGGATGTCATGATGCCAAAGGAAAAAACAAAATCACTTATATAAAACTAAGACAATGAGTTGCTTTCAAATGAGACAAAGCTACAAAAATGTGGCTAAATTTATATTGATATACCATGAAAAATAGAAAAACAAAAACAAGAAAGAAATGTTCAAAATGATGGCAACGTGAAGATAACTCAGAAATCAGTACAATGTATTAATGTTACATGGATTATGATTAGAACACTTGATTTGAGAGAATGTTAGTTACAAAGACATACTAAACTTACCATATTTTATGATAAGTAGAAATAACAAATGCTTTATAGGTGAAGTCTACCTTAGATCACATACTTAATCAAATTCCTGATATTTACTAATTTAAATATAGAATGATATGCCATAGCGATAAGTATAGAAATATCTAGTTAACCTAAAATAATTAATTTTTAATTAAATAAAAATGTGGAAGATGTTCACTGACAGCTTATTATAGAATGTTTACAAATAACAAAGTAATAAAACACAAATAAATACACATTTATCACAAAAGGTTGAATTGCCATATCAGAATTAGTCAATTTTTATATATTTATATATGATTTTATAGGTATATAATCATATATAATTATATATAAACTCATAATAAAATATAAATTTTTCATATACTTATTACATATATTGTTTTATATTTATATTATCGACTTTTACAAATATGTAAACATACACACATATGCACAGACAAGCATATACAGACACAAACACACACCATATATCAACATATAATATGTCTAGTGATTCAAAAGAGTCAAACAAATATCATGTACACATGAGGGATTTCTCTTGTTGTATTCTGAAATCTTTAAATGCAGCTTTTAAAGTCACCTCTATTTACTCACATTGGGAAAACATTTTGGTTTTAGATTAGCAGTGAGGATTTTGAGCAAGATAAGGATAAATACTGGTTAGAAAAAGAAGTCATTTTCCTTTCTGAACAGTTATGACTTATACCCTGTTGATTACATAAATAGAAGCTGGCTTCTATAATGATGCTTCTGTTCTCTAATTAGCCATGTTGCATGAATCCAAGAAGTTCAGAATTATTTACAATGAGGAGTCTAGAATGACTAGGTATATCTTTCTCAAAATATTTTATATATGAGGACTGTAGTATCTTTCCCCTAATAAGAGCCATTAACATGTTTATGAAATGGGTTGAAGTCATCAGCTTGTTTATAAGTAGAGCTCCTCTAGGCTATTTATTCCCTCGTGTTTATCTGTCTCAGGGGCGGAAGAGATTACAGGACTGCTGTTAACACTTTTCTTCGAAAAATAAATTTTAAAAAAGAATTGTTTTTTTTTTTTTTTTTTGTAAATTTAGAAATACTTTGTTAAGAGAGAACCATTGTAGGAAAGTACATGTAATAATTAACTCTTACTTAAATAATAAGCAGATATTGTCTCAGAAACAGAAATTGTAATAATAACCACTCAAATTTATGCTGGGCATTGTTCTAAATAATTACATGTATCAATTCATATAATCTTAACAGCAACTGTATGTGGTAGCTTCTAATATTACTCACACTTTGAAGATGGGAAAATTGTTAGAGAAGTTCAGTAACTTTCCTTAAGTCACATTTCTAACAAATAGAGAACTCAGGATTCCAACACAGTTACTATGGCCTGGAGCCAATGCTGTTGACCACTATGCTGTCCTTTTTTTGAATAAAATTGGCAATTTGCATCAAAAGTCTCCATAGGTTTCATACTCTTTCACAGCGTTATTCATGTGAACAAAAGATTTTATTCCTGGGCAATTGTTGAGAATGGAATTTAAAGAGCAAAAGCAAATTCACTGAATAGAAGAAAAGAAATATGTTAATATTAGTGGTATAAATGAAAATAGTTAAATTGCAGATTTATAGGAACCTATTAATGTCAGCCAGATATTAAAAGATACAGATCTTATGGAGAGGGGAAAAAAGTGCAAAGGAAGGCAAATGAGTGAGAGCAGGAGAGAACAGAAAGAGAAAAGAAGCAGATGTATGGAAAGATGTACATTGTTTAAGGCGTGATTAAGGGAAGTAAAGAAGATGGTTGAAAGCTAACAAGATAGAGTTAAACTTACCAATCAAATTTGAAATACAGAAATTTAATTCACAACATAAAGTTATAATAAAAACATAAATAAAACATATGCATATAATAAAAACATATGCAAATGAAGTAAAGAATAATTAGTAGTGAGGCCAAATATAGTCCCAGTATCTACACCTCAGTGGAATTTTTGGCAGAAAAATTTTGAGATGATTGTGCCACAGCCAAAGGACTGCACCAAGGGTGAAAAATATGCTACAAGAATAAGGAAACCATTTACAATGTGTTTATTTGAGAGTTCTTGCTCACAGAGCTCGTCTAGTGCTCTTCCTGCTGATTGATTAATGTCAATGTTAACGTAATAAGCCATGAGGTGTAGTTGCAAATTACATTGTAGTATGTGTTTTTTTCTCTGCCATCATTGATAGAAACGCTTAGAAATTGGAAATTCTGGACTGAGAAAGGTGGCCACTACCTCTCCTGCTGTATTAGTCAGAGTTTTCTGAGAAACAGAACCAATGGATATATAAATAGTTATAGATAATACGCATAGATGATATAGCTACATGAAAGGGTGTTTATTAGTAGAATTGGTTCTTATGATATTGGAGGCTGAGAAGTCCCTCAACAGGATATGTGCAAGTTAGAGAACTAGAGAAGCCCATAGTGTTGTTCACTCCAGCTTGGAAAGCCTGAGAACCAAGAAAGCTGGTGATCTAACTCTCAGTCTGAAGTTTAACGCTTGAGAACCCTCAGAGGCTGCTGATGTAAGTTCCAGAATCCAAAGACTGAAGAATCTGGAGTTCTGATGTGCAAGAGCAGCAGAAGAAGGCATCAAGCACTGTAAGGGAGACAGAGAAAGAGAGAGAGACAATTTACCATTTTTCCACCTTTTTGCTCTGTCTGGTTCTCCAGCTGATTGATGCCCTCCCATATTGGGGCAGATTTTCCCCACTCAGTCCATGAAATTGCTTGTCAATCTCCCAAAACACTCTCATGAACACACCTAGAAACAATGCCTCATCAGCCATTCTAAGTATCTGTAAATTCAGTCAAGTTGACATCTAAAAGGAGCCATCACAGCTGATTAGTGGTCAGGGCTATTCACATGATTCATATCCATTATTCTTCCACAACTAGTATTGCCAAGATAGGGGAGAAAGAAAGGGAGAAGACAGATGTCAGGGCTAGCTGCAGTGCCACTCACAATATCAGAGAAAGAAATAACTGCTGTGCCATTCACAGTATTATAAATGAAAGAAAGAAAGAGGTGGGAGGAGGGAGAGGGGAGGGAGGAAAAAAGAGAGGGAGTCAAGAAGAAAAAGAGGTTAGGAGAAAGAGAGAAAAAAAATAATAATATAACCAACTAGCAATAAATAACTGAATTTACAACAATCTTCCCCTATCCTCAGGGTATGTGTTTCAAGACCCACAGTGGATTCCTAAAGCTGCAAATAGTACTGAATCCTCTATATACTATTGATGGCAGCAGCAGGCCAGCTGGAGTGGCTGCTGCCATCACACTGGCTGAAGCGAGGAGACGTGGGCACTGGTGGCAGAAACAGCTGCTGGAGCAGCAATGAGTTCCCTCTGCCCTGTGTCCCCGAGGCAGCAAACAGTGCCACCTCCACTCTTGCATGGCCAGGCAGGACCCGCTGCTAGTCCCAGAGCCTCCTCTGTGGCCTCAACCTCGTTCCCCGTTGCATCGCAGGACTCACAGGGCAGAACTTGGGAGCATCAGATTAATTTGTGAGGTGCCACCTGCACCTCACCTACTGCTGCTGCAGGGAAAACAGAGAGGAAGCAAGGTCAGGGCTGCATGCTCCACATGCTTGACTGAGCTGGTGGGAGCCAGGGAGAAGCGGGAGCCTGCCCCTTTCAAGTTGGTGGAGTGAGAGCTTCTCAGACACAACTGGGGCCACCCAAACTGTGGCTGTGGCCAGGGCCTCTGTGCTCTTGGTAGTCAGGAGCAGGCAGGAGCCCCACCCTCCCAGGTGCAACTTGGGTGGCTGCAGCTGCAGACCCAGGCATCTCCGCACTTTGAGGGCCCAGGAAGCCTTCCCCTGCATGTGCAGGCTCCAAATGCCTGCTCCTACTGTCTGACTTCTCCACAATGTCAGCACCCACTGTAATCATGGAGCAAAGTTGAAGCTAGGCACTGTCGCAATTTGGCCAGGTGTGCACAGGCTTGGGGCCATGCTGACACACCAACCCCTGCTGCCTCAGCACCCTCAGGACTTTAGGCACAAACAAGCATGGGGGAGAGACTAAGGAGGACACCGAGGGCAGCACAGCATTGGCCTGCGGGTGCCTCTTGGAAAGAACAGCTGGGGTGGCATGAACAGCAGCAGGAGGCAGACAGGATCCTGGGTGGAGGGACGGATCCCTGGTGAAGCCCCACCTTCAAGCTGGGGAGGATCTTAAGGCTGAGGGCTGGGTGGCCACCCTGGTGGACTGGAGTGGAAATTTGTGGTGCTTTTTCCGAGCCCGCCCATGGGCACCCTTGGATGATTCAGCATACACTTCCTCCCCTCTGAGGCCCATGAAAAACCCTGAACTTAACCAGACCAGAAGAGTTGACAGGACAACCTGCCTGCACATAGGTGCTACCCTCTCTGCTGAGATCTGGACACTCGTTGGGACAACCTGACTGCAGAGAGGAGCTACCCTCACTGCTGAGAGCTGAACATTCCTGGTGATGACCTGCTTCCAGAGAGGAGCTACCATCTCTGCTGAGAGCTGAACAATCATCAGGATGATCTGCATAGCAGAGAAAAACTACCCTCTCTGCTGAGAGCTGAATGCTCATCAGGACGATCTGCCTAACAGAGAGGAGCTACTGTCTCTACTAAAAGTTGAACACTCATTGGAACACCTTGGCTATGGAGAAGAGCTACCCAATGTGGGTCCCCTCTGAACTCTTCCAGTACTCAATAAAGACCATCTTGGTCTTGCTTACCCTCCACTTTTCTGTGTACCCCATTCTTCCTGGAAGCAGGACAAGTAGGTGGGACCCACCGAATGGCAGGGCTAAAAGAGCTGTAACACAAATAGGGCTGAAACATGCCTCTTGCTCACCACATTTCAGGCAACAAGAAGTAGAGAAGAGAGGAGAGAAGAGCTGCAGCCCTTTGGGTAGCCCTGACCTAGGAGCTCCTCAAGTTAGGGCTGTGACACTCTCTTTAGGGATCTGCAGTTACTGGTGTCTCCAAGCTTCCAGGTACCACCACATTTCCTGGTGTCAGCCATGGAAGCTGCTTATGGTACATATGGTCTAACTGCAGTCTTTCAGGGAGCCAGTGCCTGTGCCAGCATCTGGAGCTGTCTGCCCTGCTGCAGCCAGCATGCCTGGCTGTGTGCAGTGGATGAACCCCAAGCTCGCTCACACACCCCTCGCTGCTCCTTGTCTGGCTTGCCCTTGGCAAGCGTGGGATCCAGGCCAGAAGTGCAATCCAAGCTCAACCTGCTAGGCTTGAGTGAGCAGAATAAGCCCAGTGGGCCAATGCAAAACTCAGGCAAAGATGCCACCAGCCACAAAGGTTTTCAGCTGGTGAAATGACACCCCAAGTATCCTGTAACACTATATTTTTCCTACACGTACATATCTATGATAAAGTTTAGTTTATAAATTAGGCATAGTACTCTTGCACTTTGGAGCCATTATAAAGTAAGACAAGGATTAATTGAACACAAACACTATGATACCTCCACAGTCAACCTGATAACAGATGGCTACTAAGTGACTACGGACTGGAAATGTCTAAAGCAGGGATAAACCATCCAAAAGGATGATTCACATCTCAGGTAGATTTTGTCATGTTATTCAGGAGAGCGTGCAATCTCAAACTGATGACTTGATTTTTACTAAAATGCTTCATTTAAGATTTTTAGATTACAGTTGACTTACAGTAACTAAAAACACGGAAGACAAAACTGTGGATAAGGGAGGACTACTGTGGATCAGGGAGGACTACTGTAGGTGGTACATTTATGTGGATTAATGCATACATAAACTATCTCCTCGAAACCATTTAAAACATGAGAAATAAGGATATAATATTTCTGAGTGGAAATAAGTGCTTTGTAAGACAGTACTTGTTTTATTTCTTTATACGCAAACAAGTATACATACAAAGTGCTAAGAATTTACAATGTAGCATCTATCTATATGTTTATACATAAACTAATTATACTTCACTTTTCCATATAAACATTTTTCTCATCTGTAAGATTACTTTGAGCAAGTTAAATAACCTCTCTGGATTTGAACTCATCTTCAAACAGAAGTGTATATAATTTAAATTACTTATCAGATTGTTGTAAGCATTAAGTTAATACATGTAAGGTAGTTAGGCAAACATTAAGCAAATAAATAAAATAAATTATCATCTAGTGACACTGAAGCCATCATAACATTGCAGCTCAATGCATTAATCATGCGTTTGTGATGATGTTGATATAAACAAACCTACTGATCTGTCAGTTGCATAGAAGTATAGCACATACAATTATGTACAGTACATAATTCATAATGATGACAAATGACTATGTATTAGTTTATATATTTCCTGTACTTTTTATTATTATTTTAGAGTGCACTTCTTACATTTATCTAAAAAAAAAACAACAAAAACATTAACTGTAAAACAGCAGGCACTTCATGAAGCATTCCAGAAGAAGGAAGGAGATTGACAGCTCTATGCCTGCTGTCCATGAAGGCTTTTCAGTGGGACAAAATGTTGAGGTAAAAAACGGTGATATTAGTGATTTTGACTGGGTGCAGGCCTAGATTAATGTGTGTTTTTGTGCCTTAACAAAACAGTAAAAAAAAAAAAAAATTAATAGAAAAAATAAACTTGCCCCTTGTGGTGGTTTATGCCTGTAATCAACACTTTAAGAGGCCGAGGTTGGGGGATATCCTAAGGCCAGAAGTTTGAGACCAGACTGGGCAGCACAGTAAGACTCCATCTCTTAAAATAAACAAACAAATATCTTATATAATAAAGATATCTTAAAAAGAAAATACTTTTGCACAGTTGTACAACATGTGTTTTAAGCTGTGTTATTACAGAAGAGACAAAAAATAAAAATTAGAAGTTTATAAAGATAAAAAAGTTACAGTAAGCTACTAAAATGATTTTTACTATTGAAGAAATGTTTTTATAATTTTAGTGTAGCTTAAATATACAGTGTTTATAAAGTTTACAGAAATGTACAGTAATGTCTTAGGCCTTCACATTCAGTCACCACCCGCTCACTGACTCACCCAGGGCAACTTTCAGTCCTGCAAGCTCCATGCATGGTAAGTGATCCATAAAGGTGTATTATATTTGTTCTTTTGTTTAAATTCCTTATAGATTCTGGATTTTAGACTTTTGTCAGAGGCACAGTTTGCTAATATTTTTCCCATTCTGCAGATTGTCTGCTTACCCTGTTGATAGTTTCTTTTGCTAGTCAGAAGCTGTTTAGTTAGGCCCCTTTTGTCAATTTTTAGTTTCGTTGTAATTTTGTTTGGCATCTTCATCATGAAATACTTGCCAGGGCCTATGTTTATAAAGGGCAAAGGACATGAACAGGCACTTTTCAAAAGAAGATATGTATGTGACCAACAGACATATGAAAAAGTGCTTAACATCAGTAACGATTAGAGAAATACAAATCAAAACCATGAGATACCATCTCGCACCAGTCAGAATGGTTATTATTAAAATGTCAAAAAATAACAGACCTTAGCAAAGCTGTCAATAAAAGAGAACACTTATACACTGCTGATGGGAATGTAAATTAGTTCAGGCATTGTGGAAAGCAGTTGGTGATTTCTCAAAGAACTTAAAATAGGACTACCATTTGACCAAGCAAGGCCATTATACCCAAATAAATATAAGTTGTTCTACCATAAAGATACATTATTTGTAAGTCTATCACAGCACTATTCAAAACAACAAAGACATGGAATCATATTAAAGGCTCATCAGTGGTAGAGAAAATGGGGCACATATACACTTGGGAAGCCATAGAAAAAGAATGAGATAATGTCCTTTGCAGCAACATGGTTGGAGCTGGAGGTCATTATCTTAAGCAAACTGATACAAGAACAAAAAACTAAATACCCCATGTTCTCACTTATAAATGGGAGCTAAACATTGAGTACCCACGGACACAAAGATGGGAACAACAGACACCAGGGCCTACTTGAGGGCGCAGGGTGAGAACAGAGTGAGGATCAAAAAACTGCCTATTGGGTACAATGCTTATTACCTGGGTAATGAAATAATATGTACATGAAACCTCTGTGACATGCAATTTGTCTATAGGACATACCTGCTTATGTAACCCTGAAGCTAAAATAAAAATTGTTTAAAAATAAAAAATTAAAATATAAAGGTGTACCCTTTTAAATCTTTTATATCATATTTTTACTGTATCTTTTATATGTTTAGATACACAAATATTTGCTATTGTGTTACAATTGCCTACAATGTTCAGTATAGTAACATGTCATACAGGTTTGTAGCCTAGTAGCAATAGTCTACACCACATAGCCTAGGTGTGTAGTAGGCTATACCATCTAGGATTGTTTACACTTTGTGATGTTAGCACAAGGAAATTGCCCACAGGGTGCATTTCTCAGAATGTATCCTAGTTGCTAAGTGACTCATGACTGTATAAATTTTATTATTGATATTATTATTTTTTTTGTAAAAATAAGTTAGTGAAACAATAAAGTTTACTTATTTACAATAATAAATAATAAACATAAGTTAAAATAATTAACTAATAAAATTAACTCATTAAAATTTTTAAAATTTACTTAGCTTTTAAATATTTTTTGTTTTGTGTTGTGTCTTAGAAATCTTATTTAAATTTTACTTTAAAATTTTACCAATAAGTTAAAATTTATATTTGCCCCATATTCTTACAAGATCATATTTTGTTTTCCAGATGTTTTACTTTATTTTACTTATTGCTAGATTTGTTTATTGATTTCTGCATTTCAAAATTTTTGTTTTATAAATATCAATAAATTCTTTTTTAATAAAAATATTGAGAAAATTTTAGTTTTCCATGCCACTATAGAAATAATATACTGTGTACAATTTTCACAGTTTTCCCTAATGGCAACATTTTATAAAACTATATTATAATATCACAACCAGGCTACTGACATAGATAAAATCCACTAATCTTATTCATACCTTCCCAGTTTTATTCGCGTTTGGTTGGGGGCTATGCCCGTATGTATACTAAGTTTAATACAATTTTATTATCTTTGTCTATTATCATGTACACCACTACATTCAAGATACTGTACTGTTCCAAAACCACCAGGTTCTCTTCACTCATGATACTGTACAGCTCCAAAACCACTGGGATCTTTTATAATTTTACATGTAACAGTTATGTGTGTATTAAGTACATAAACATTTATCTAAGATTTGTGGTAATGCTTACTGATCCTTTTTTCAGAAAGGATGGCTGTACCATTTACATTTCCAGGATCTCTTGTGCTGTTCTTCTACAACCATTTCCACATTTTCTCTAAGCATGTTTCCCTAGAGATTCATGTAAGGTATTGGCATATTCATAGTTTCTTTGCTGTTTTTCCAAGTACAATTCTGATGTATGGATGTACCACAGTTTGTTCAACCATTTATCTGTTTAAGACCATGTTGGCTGTTTCCCGTTTTGGGTTATTAAAAGTAAAACTGTCATACACCTTCATATACAGGTTTTTGTGTGAATATAAATTTTCCTTTCTCTGGGTTGAACATCCAGGATTACAATTGTCAAGTCATGTGGTAGTTGCAGTTTCAGTTTAGTTTAGTCGAATTGTGGTTTTAAAGAAATTACTGACTGAGTGAGGTGGCTCCCATCAGTTTGGGAGGCTGAGGCAGGCCTCCCAAATTGAGCCTAAGTTGTTTAAGACCAGCC
This sequence comes from Piliocolobus tephrosceles, assembly GCF_002776525.5. Lineage (NCBI taxonomy): Eukaryota > Metazoa > Chordata > Mammalia > Primates > Cercopithecidae > Piliocolobus > Piliocolobus tephrosceles. The sequence goes on from NC_045436.1 coordinate 123,957,295, forward strand.
TGAGCAGCCTGGCAAAACAACTTCACTACAAAAAAAAAAAAAAAAAAAAAAAAAAAAGAAAAAGAAAAAAGAGCTTCACTGGTCAACTTCAGCCTGGTCAACAGTGAGCCTAAGACTCTGTCTCAAAAAATAAAAAATAAAAAAAAAAAGAAAGAGTGGCTGTGCCATTTACATTTCCACCAATGACGTAGGAGGTATCCAGCATCTCTATACTCTTGCCAGAATTTGGTGTTGTCACTATTTTTCATTTTAGCCACTCTGATAGGTATGTAGTGATCTCATTGTAGTTTTAATTTGCATTTCCTTAATGTCTGATGATGTTGATCATCTTTCCATGTACTTATTTGTCATCTGTACATCTTCTTTTGGTAAAGAATAAATATATGTTTACATTTGTGGGGAATGTCTCCATTTGATACATTCCCTAGTTAGCCTACACACGAGTGGTATTTCAGCAGAGATCAGCCAAGCCCAACCACTTGAGCTATGAAAAATGTCATTTTAAGTCACTGAAGATTTGGATGGTTTATGACATAACAATAATAGCTAACAACAGCTAACTGATAGGCTTGCTTTCCTTCCTTTATAACCTCACTATATGAATCCTCCAAACATCAGATCTCTGATGCAGTACTGATTCGAAGAGTTTGAACAAATTAACATTTGGAAATAGGTTTATACACTTGTAAGAAGATAATGCTTATATTGAAACTGTTTGATGAAGTTAAATGAGAATTTACGTGAAATGCTTTATCCGTGGTTTGCATTCAATAAATGCCAGAAGCGATAACAATTATTAAATATTTTATCTTAATAAATCCCAAGGAATATGGTCCTTCTCCATTAACTTGTATCTAAAAGATTAAAGGCTTCTCCGTTAACTTGTTTCTAAAAGATCACTCTGAAGGGGTCAGCTGCCTTGTGATTGACTCCAATGAGCTTTGGCTCATATTTGGATCATATTTCTACCATTTGCAATAACTTTCATCCAAATAGTCCTACCATCTATCATAAACTGTTCATTCCATCAATATTTGTGCTGTCTTCCTCCTTACTATGTTGGGGTTTCAGGTGCAATGTTTTGAACAAAAAGGCAAATGACTACTACTAATGCTTTCTATGATCACTATAATTTTATGAAGTATGTGAAGAATTATTTAAGATTATTGGCAATGTTAACTGACCTTTTTTTAGATATTGAAAATAAAAACAATTGGTTACATGCTAAATATTAACTTGCTGATGTTCACATAGCCTTATATGAAACTCTTATTCTAATATCCTTGCAACAGCCTTACCAATAAAAATCTTCTGATAGATCAAATAACAATACCAAGTGAAATATGGTACTACCACTATAGCTTTTAGCATAAATTTGCAGATTTAATGATTATTAGATGATCTGAATGGATTCAGTTTTTCTATTATAAATATTTAGATTGTACTTTTTTGAAATTATTATTAAACATAATTTGTTCTTTTCAAAATAATGCATAATATAAACTAATTTAATACCAAAATGTCTTCAGTATCCTTATTATTATATATGATATTATATTCCAAAATTATTGTTGATTTCATACACAATTAATGGAGATTTGGCTATTTATTGGAAGAATATTTTGCAATTAATTTATCAAGATAGATCGACTAACATGGTGTATGTTCAAAGCCAACATTCCATGGACATTTTACTACTCATGGTGAAGCTACAGAAATATTTACCTGAATCAAATTATTTAATCATTGCTTTCCTGTGGAAAATTTTAGAGATACTAGAAAATTTGTTAATATACTGTATTAAACGAGGATGATTTAAAGAAATTCTGGCTTTAGGGACTAAGCTCAAGTAGAAGTGGATGAGATTTCGTTCTAAATGAGGATTATGATTAGATTCCTAACTTTTCACCAAGTAATGTTTATTTTATTGCAAATTTATGTAATGTTTACAAGCTATATCTTTCCAACTTTAACTTGCAACTCAAAATATTAACGATTGCAGTCTTTTTATTTTCCAAAGAGACTAAGGTATTTTCTCTCAAGTTTCGATCAAAATCTCACTAAGAAGATAGAATTTAGGGGAAATATCTGAAAGACATGCAGTCCTTACAATCTTCTCACTCCCCTTAAGTAAGCCTGACAATTAAAAAATCAAGTATTTCCAGTATAATATTTCAGTTTTACATAAAATTATTTGAGTATACTGAGTATATACATATATATTGACTATGTTATTTATATTATGTCCTTGACTTTTATTAGTATCATAAGAATACACATATGAAGTATAAGAAGATTCATATGAAATACTTCACCTGTTTTATTAAAAGAATGAGTGTCGATTATATTAACCCTTGTAGTATTACTCAAAGTTTACTCAAAAAAATTAAGAATTAGAGTATTCCTTTAAAGTTTGGTGTTTAGAAAAGTTAGACCTTCCTTAAAGAATGAAGGTACTTCCTCCTTTTTGAAAATGTCATCATGTAATTGATCATATTTTAACCACATTTTTCTCTTTTATTTTTAAAACAGAAAACAAACATTTTAACCACTCAAATTTTAAAAGTTTGCTTATTTCAGATCCTCTCTCCAGTTTTCATTACTAGTTATATAATATTTCACTCATTTATTGTTTTTCTGTGTACTAATTATCCTATTCTTTTTCAAAACAAAAACCCAGAAAAACATTACAGATTTATCATAAAATGAAGAGTTTTGAAACTCCCCAAATAATATTTTATTTACTGTTTGATAGAAAATAATCTCTACCTTAAATCAGATTTGCAAATACAAAGTTTGTCTCTAGACAAAGTCTCTAGATTGAGCTCTTCTCATCCTCCAGGAATCTCTCAAATTTTGTTACAGTTGCTTAATTCTGAAAATGTAAATTTCATGTTTATCCTTTTCCTCTCTCTAATTTTAAACTTTTATTTTTCTCCTTCCTCTTCCTCCTTCTCCTCCTTCTTTTTCTTTCCTTTTAACTTTCCTAGACTTTATAAATACTGTTAAACTCGGTTCTGTGTTTATGCTGCTTTGGGGCCTGTTGGTTTCACACTTTCTGTAGCTCCTGAGGATATACTTTATTTTCTCCCCTTAAAAACCATAGACTCTTATGGATCTAATATCTGTAACATAAAGAAAATACTTGCTAGATATTTAATGATATTTCCTTATAAATCAAACAGGTGAATGTCTCCAGCTTGAGGTTTAAATGTTCCATTTCAATTAGGGTACAGTCATTACTTAAGAGTTCTGACTGGAGTCATTGTAAATTCAGACTAAGTAGGTAGTTTTATCCTGGCTCTTTTTTTTTTTTGATTGAAATGTCTTTCTCACAGATTCTTCCATTTTGCCACCATCTCATCATTGAAGTATTAATTCAAATAAAATTCCCTTTGGTAGGCCTTTATCCACTACCCTTCCTCAAATCAGCTGTCTGAATAAGCAGCTCTCAGTCACTCTTTAGCAAGTCTTTAATTTTCTTCATAGAAATTTTTAATATATCATCTCTCTCATATAGTTGTGTGCATACTTGGTTTCTGCCACTTGAAGGTAAGCCCCATGAGGACAAGAAATCTACTGTTCTGCTCCAATCCCTAGCATCTAGAATAATGCCTGACACATACTCAGGGTTTAAGCAACTAACTCATCTCTTCATTTCTAATATCATTAGAACTTGAATTTTTTATAAAGTATGAATTCAGTGCAGCAGTTGCATGTTTCCATAAATGAGAAGGGCTCATCTGTTTTATTGATTTAAAAATCTATAGACATAAGTCCAATTATTTTAAGATTTGTCACTCAGTGGGAAGACTATTATTCAAAAATTTTCCTTCATCCTGTTTACATTTTTCTATATACAAATAGATCAGTAGTATTATTCTCAAGAAAAAAAAATGAACAAACAAAAACCAGTGTTCTTTTCCTAACAAAATACAATTTAAAATATTGTGACATGCAAATCTTTATTATTGTACTCATAAATATACTTTGATTAACTTTCTAGTTTATTCCAAAAATAAACTGATAAGCTTCAAAAGCTGAATTACATCTCTTTGTGGCTAACCTATACCATTATGGTTTAGACAACAGTAGCAGATGTGATTTAAGTTCCAACTAAATTTGATCTTTGGTTAAAATGTCTATTCTGTGGTCAGCTTAATACCTAGGGAGAAGGACAAAAACCTGCTGACTAGAATTGATGATAGGGATAAAGGACAAAATAACACAGAAAGACTCAAGGATAAAATAATCATCCTGGCCACCACTCAGCAATATAACCTTATAATGTGTGCAGTCTATTTACCACATGACCTCTTCTTCAATGGAAAGAATCAAGTCTTCAGCACATCAAAAAGATATTAAAAACCATTGCTATGTTTACATACAAGTTACATACTATTGTTAAAAAAAATAGATATTTTCCAAGCCACAAATATGACTGCAAATTATAACAAAAGGAAACTTTCCTGTTTCTAGCAAAAGTTTCATACGGTAATGGAGTTTGGAATGTTTTTCCTCCAGATGTCAATTTCTCTAAAACCTGCCTTTTGTTTGATGAGTGGCAGCCCTAACTTGACAGATTTCTCCCTGTGTTGGTCTATGGGGTAAAAATTTGTAAATGTATGGGATAACCAAAGATATTTTCTACTAAACTATTTATTATCTTTCAAAAATGTTTTTGAAAATCACTAAAGCAATAGGTCTGACTTCTTAGGGGCATTATGGCAACAGGAAGAAAAGGTCAGAGCTGTGTCAATATTTTTTCTTTTTTTTTCAGTCAAGGTAAAGGGATATCACCTAACATTGTAACCCAAGGTTTATTAACTAAAATTTTTAAAGATTTCTATTTTATCAGCATTTCTAATTTATAATTTCAATTCTAGAGAAACAATCTGACAAGTTTAAGGTTAAAAAAAAAAAAAAAAAAAACAAGATGCAAAGCAATTACTTTCCAGCATTCAGTACTAATTAATATAGTTCACTTAAAAAAAACAACATTTTTTAACTGTTTAATGAAGCCTCCCTTTTCACTGTTGTAGCTATTGTTCTACTGGTCTGGGTACCTGGAGAATATGGAGTTGCAGGAAAAACACACAGAACTTGGTCAGGTGCCTGCTCTTCTCAATTTGTGGTTACAAGGGAGCTGCTGCTGTTGTGATCACAGAGTGCTACCTTCCTGGTACCTGGTTCCTGCTGCACACTCCCCGGCAATCTATTTGGTACATAGAATCTGGCAGGGGAGGACAATTTTCATTTTGTGGCTTAATATACAATTTGTGTGTTTGTGTGTGTGTGTGAAAGCATTCTGAGGATTTGAAAAGACAATAGCTTTAGATTTCAGTACATACATTACATATAATATATATGAATGTATACATGCATACATATAAATATATTTATATTAATATATAATTATATTATAATAATATAATATATCTATATAACCATTATATAATATTAATTTATTTTATATTTTAATAATATATAATTTATATTAATATTAGTAAATATATAATTATAATGATATATATTTATATATGCATATATACATTCACATATATGTATATATGTATTTACTGAAATATATGTATTGTATTTACTCATTTATTCTATCTAGCTGCTATGTATATCATATAATTACTGCTCTCTGTACATTTGTTCTATCTTGCTTGTAGTCTTCTACTGATTTGTTTCTTTTTCTATCTGCTTATATTCCCATGGCGGGAAGGAGAAGGGGAGTTATTATTTTCGGTAGGCTAGGGTCGGGACAGACCCCACTGAGAATATGCCATTTGAATTAAGTCCTAAAGGAAGGGAGGGAGAGAGGAAGCCACATAGTACCTGGAATGAGATCATTTTAGTTAGAGAAAGCATCACGTGCATGAAGCCTGATGTGATTTAGGAACAGAGTGAAGGGAAGAGAGGCAAGAGACAAAGAGAGTAGAGGACTTGCTAGGGTCAGGGTGGGGGGATATGCAGAAAGCAGGGTGTTACTTTTTTAATGGGTTGTAAATAGAAAAATACAGAAAAGTTCCTAAGTCCTTGAGGGCCTCATAACATGTCACAGAATTCAGCTCTCCACTGAAGCATTTATCAGAGCTGAATGTATATAACTGTCACTCAATAAGCAATTATTGGAAAACGAATGGATTGTAAATGCGTGCAGTGAAGGGCCTAGAGACCATGTGAATAATTTCTTCTGCAACCATACCTGTGAATTTGTTACATATGGACTGTAATCTGTTACCAATTCCTCTCTTTCAAACTTTCTTACATGTGCTCTGTTTTAGCTTCTTGGGATGTTTCTTAGGGGTGGTAACAAAGTGCCTCCAACTGGGTGGCTTAAAAAACAGAAGTTTATTGTCTCACAGTTGTGGAAGCTGTAAGTCAGAGACCAAAGTAATGGCAGCATTGGCTTCTCTGGAAGGCTATTAAGGGGAATCTGTTCCATGCTTCTCTCCTAGCTTCTGATAGCCTCAGGTGTTCCTTGGCTTATAAAGATGGCTTTCTCCCTATGTCTTCACATTTCTTCCGTATATGTATGTCTGTCTCTGTGTTCAATAATAACACAGTCCTATTGGATCACAGCCTATTCTAATGCCCTCATCTTAACTTGATCGTCTGCAAAGACACCATTTCCAAATAAAGCCACATTCACAGACACTGGAGGTTAGCAATTTAACATCTTTGTGAGGGGCACAATTCAATCCAGAACACAAGCCAATCAATATATTGCCTCCATATCTTCTTTACACTGAAACTGCTCTAGCCAGGGTCACTGATGGCCCTACATTGCTAATGCTGATGATCAATTCTGTTTTCTTATTAAGTAGCATTTGATGAAGTTGACCCTACCTTATTTCTTGAAAGACGTTCTTCACTTGGTTTTCTTGTTAACATGCTCTCCTGGTTTTTCTAGTATATTATTGCTCACCCTGTAAGATTGTTTGTTTCTCTTCTTAATGTTTGTTTGTTATCTTAATGAGGAAAGAACCTGGCTGGGCACGGTGGCTCACGCCTGTAATCCCTGCACTTTGGGATACCAAAGCAAGTGGATCACTTGAGGTCAGGAGTTCAAAATCAGCCTGGTAAACGTAGTGAAACCCCATCTCTACTAAAAATACAAAAAATTAACTGGGAATAGTGGTGCATGCCTGTAATCCCAGCTACTCAGGAGACTGAGGCAGGAGAATCACTGGAACCCAGGAGGCAGAGGCTGCAGTGAGCTGGGATTGTGCCACTACATTCCAGTCTGAGTGACAGTGAGACTTCATCTCAAAAAAGTAAAAAATAAAAAAATAAAGAAAAAACGAAAAGAAAAAAATAACCGAAGGCTCAACCTTGGTCTTATTCTCTGTCTGTACTCACTGGCTTAGTAAAATACTTTAAATCCCTGGCTTTAAATATAATCACTATGTAAACAATATCCACAACTGTATCTCCAACTCCTTTTCTCCCATACACCCACTTGTATATGCAAAACCTACTTCCCGTGTTTGCTAGGATGTCTGATAAAAATTTTAAACTAAACACATAAATAATTTAATTTCTGGACATCCCCTGAATACTTGCCCATTTCATTGCCTTTCTTATCTCAGTTTTTGACAACTACATCCTTTTACTTTTTAATTTAAAAAATGTGGAGCTTTCCTTGACACCTTTATTGTATCATGCTCCAAAAACAGTTTATTACTATGTTTGACTCTAGTTTCAAAATACTGCCAGAATCTGACCACTCTCTCCATTACCACTTCTAGAGCTGTGCACAAGTCACCATCATTTCTTGTAGGGGTTACTAATCATCCTCTAAGTGGCCACAAGGATACTATTCTTGTACCTATAGTCTATTCTCAACACCACAGCCACAATGAAACTTGAAAATATAAGTCAGATCACTCCAATGTTCAAAATCCTACAATGGCTCATTTCACTCAATAAAAATGCCAACATATGTAAAGTGCTTCCAAAGCCCAAAGTGATCCTCATCTTTCTATCTTGACAACTTTATTTCATAATTATCTCTCCTTGGTCATTTCTGTAACCACACTGCTCTTCTCAATGTTTTCAATAGAGTAAGTCCTCACTTAATGCCATTGATATGTTCTTGAAAACTACAACTTTAAGCAAAATGCCATATAACAAAACCAATATGCTTTTTCATCAATTTTTTAATGCTCTACTGTACATCTTTTAAAGTCAAAGTTTCCAAGAAACTATGGACAATGTTAAGTAAGGACTTAGCAAGAAGTCCGTTGGAATGCTAACACTGGGTTTTCACTCTGCCTATAATGCTTTCTTGCACATACCCGCATCTACTTCTACTTTGCCCTGACTCAAATATCATTTTCCAATAAAATGAATTCTGATCTTCCTATTTAAAATTGCATATTTTATCTTCCTTGCCCTATCTTTTGTTTTCCATTGTACTTATTAAGTAGTACCATATCATATTTTAAATGTAGATGTTTCTAAAAAACTCTTATCTACCCTCTCTTATAAGCTCCATAAAGGAGACTATCCTTTTAGTTTTAGTGACAGTTCTACTCATATATCCCAATTGATTAGAACAGCATCAGCACTAGTCACAGAGTAGCACATAATAGATTGAATTAATCACCTGTTAATTGGTCTACAGAAAGAGGTGGGTGCATTACTTTGTAAGACACAAACATAATGACACATTCAGAGATAAAGACAATTCAAACTAAAAAAAAAATAAAACTTAACATATGTTTATATGTCAGACAGCATTTTTCACACCCAGAAAAATCGTCTATTTGTTACTTTTTAAAATCTACATTTTTTCATGCAATACTGTTTCAGTTAGAGAATCATGTATAACAGCTGCCAAAATAGTTTAAAATATTGTAGTGGGAGGTTAGTCTTTTTCAAGGAGTTACCTTTTTTGTTGTTGTTGTTCTCATCAGTTTAATTGTTTATCAAATCACAATTGAATTGCTACTATGTTCTTCCCACATTAACAAAAACTTATTTTAAGTAAACAAAAATTTTTTTTGTTTGTTTTAAGCATGAGTTTTTAGAAAGAAAAATTCTGATCTTACCTTTATTTCTCTCCAAAGAAATTACATCAAAAATCTATGTTTACGGAAAAAAAAAGAAATAAATTGATCATTTCTTTTTACTTTACTTCTTGTTACTAGTATTTGTCTCAACATATGGACTAATTAGGAAAGAAAAAAAAGATAACTCGAGCTGCAACTTGAGCATCAGTAATACCACAGAGAGAACTGAATGCCAAAAAAGCCACTGATAAAATTAAAGCAAACAAAATATAAGATTCAGACTTTAGCTGAAATGTGTTAGAAGAGAAAATTAGGTCCAGACATGATGGTTCACTCCTGTAATCCCAGCACTTTGGGAAGCCGAGGCGTGAGGATCATGAGGGTCAGGGATTCGAGATCAGTCTTGCCAACATTGTGAAATCCCATCTCTACTAAAATCTACAAAAAATAAAAAATAAAAAAATAAAATAAAATAAAATAAAAAAACCTAAACTAAACTAAAATTAGCTGGGCGTGGTGGTGCACGCCTGTAATCCCAGCTACTCGGAAGACTGAGGCAGGAGAATTGCTTGATCCTCGGAGGTGGAGGTTGCAGTGAGTAGAGATCACACCATTGCACTCCAGCTTGGGTGACAGAGTGAGAGAAGAAGGAAGGACGGAAGGATGAAAGGATGGAAGGATGGAAGGAAGGAAAGGAGGGAGGGAGGGAAAAAGAAGAAAGAAAGAAAGAAAGAAAGAAAGAAAGAAAGAAAGAAAGAAAGAAAGAAAGAAAGAAAGAAAGAAAGAAAGAAAGAAAGAAGAAAGAAAGAAAGAAAAAGAAAGAAAGGAAGGAAGGAAGGAAGGAAGGAAGGAAGGAAGGAAGGAAGGAAGGAAGGAAGGAAGGAAAGGAAATGGAGAGAGAGAAGGAAGGAAAGAAGGAAGGAAGGAGAGGAGGGAGGGAGAGAGGAAGGAAGGAAAGAAAGGAAGAAGGAAGGAAGGAAGGAAGGAAGGAAGGAAGGAAGGAAGGAAAGGAGGAAGGGAGGAAGGAAAGGAGGAAGGGAGGAAGGGGGGAAGGAAAATAAAATTGAGACAATAAGATTTTTAAATTATGAAGTCCCAGGAAAAAGTTAGAACACTCTAAGGCAAGACAATAAACGACTACTTGCCACATTCACATTCTCCTAAATCTAGGGAAATTCAGTTTAAGTAGATTTGATGAGTAACCTTTCCCCTGGAGATACAAAGGATGAGAATCCAGCCATATGTCTTGAAGTCATACAAAGCATACTTTTATATGAGAGATCTCTAAGTGGTGCGGTGCTTGAGAGTTGGAAATTGGTATTCTATTAACATAAGTTTGAGAAAGTGCTCTATTCCAGTGTCCTTGTATCACAGAGGCAGGACACTATCCTGAGACAAAGCATATTTAGAGAAACTTTTGAGGTTTGCTTAATTTCTACTCAGTTCCTAAAAAGCCAACTTTATATAAAATGAAAGCTGGAGTTACTGAATATTTCTTTGAAAAAAAAAAAAAAAAAAAAAAAAAACCTTTGAGACCCCAAAATATTATGTCAGACACTGCAACCCTGGATATCATAATGAAAATGAAACCTGACCTATGAATACACAAAAGTTTTACTGACAGCTTTTTCTACATTATCTAGGTAGTTGCTGGTTCTTCTCCTCTTCCATCTCAAACTCATGAATTATATAACTAAATCCTTAATTCACTTGAAATGTAGCCATCATCTTCTTCACCAATTTAAGCAACTCTACATTCATTATTTTCATATAGTGAAATGTATTGCCCTATTCCATTATTATTAAGAAGTCTGAATTTTATTAAAACAACACTAAAAATGTAAATTATTAAAAGTTTTATAAATAAAATGCTAATTTAAACCTTTGCTATGTTGTATATAACATTATTTGAGGAATTTAAGTAAAAGTATTTATTACAAACAAATATGATTACGTGTAGTATATAAAGGATTGACTTTTGCTCAAATTCAAAATAACAAATTTACAAACAGGTATTCTTCTTCATTAATCAACCAACCAAATTAGAAATAGAAGACAATGATATTTTTATTTTCCAACTTGTTTTGCATTCTTAAATTATATAATTAAAATTAATTGTTTTGGATATGTGCTTAATATAAGTTAGATACTAAAATTATTTTTAGTAATAATATTAAATTTTTAATTCCATGTAAAAATCCATACTCATGGTTCAACTACCAGATTTGGCATTTGTGGAATTATCACTCATTGACACATTGATGCATTTTTAATAAACATTTTATAGTTGATTACCTTTCTTTATACAGTGTTGAATTGATATATCGAGTGTTTAGCATCTCAATAGGCCTATTAAAACCACTATAAACTGGATCTCTTTATTATATTCTGTATTACTGGGACAACTTATAGTATATTATTGTTGTTATTATTATCTGGTGTTTCTGGTACAAGATGAAAAATTTTATATTTCTGTAGTCTCTTGAAAGGTTATTTTGTTTCTTCATTCTTATCCATATAAAAACCTTTAGAAACAATTTTCCTTTATCAAGACTCTTTTTAAATTAATTTAGTAACAACTTTTTTGTTGTTATTGTTGTTTTGGAGAGAGAGTCTTCCTCTGTCGCCCAGGCTGGAGTGCAGTGGCGTGATCTCTGCTCACTGCAACCTCCACCTCCCAGGTTCAAGAGACTCTTCTTAGCCTCTTGAGTAGCTGGGATTATAGGCATGTGCCACTATGCCCAGCTAACTTCTGTATTTTTACTAGAGATGGGGTTTCACCATTTTGGCCAGCTGGTCTCGAACTCCGGACCTTGTTATCTGCCTGCCTCGGCCTCCCAAAGTTTTCTTTTTTTCTCTTTAACTTCACTGAAATATTTATATTACACCAACTTTAATTAAAATTGAGATTTTATATAACCTCCCAAATAGCTGGGACTACCGGTGCATACAACCTCGCCTGACTAATTTTTGTACTTTTAGTAGAGACCAGGTTTCACCATATTGGCCAGGCTGATCATGGACTCCTGACCTCATGACCTGCCCGCCTTGGCCTCCCAACGATTTCCTTTTTTTTTTTTTTAATTACACTGAGATATTTATATTACATCACCTTTAATTAAAATTGGGATTTTATATAATTGACAATTGCTCATCTGTGCAACAGAAATAACCAGGCAGCTATATAAGTGTTGCTTAAATTTATAAAATAACTGTAGAGAAATCAATTTTTATATAATTTTTATTCAAATTAAAAAAATTAAATGTTCTTAACAATGAATATGTTTTCAAAACCCAGTGTTCATATATTATAGTTGTTTATTTACATCAGTCATATCACCTGTTGATTAAGGTTTATATTCTAAACAATGAGGTTTGTATTCTAAAACAGTACTTTTTACATTAAAATTTAGTATTAAAATCAGACAGCTTTATATTTAGATTACAGCTCTTCCACTTAATAGAGGAGCTCTTAATTGCTCAATAAGTTTTACCTTGTTGCCTTTACAAGAAAATTGTAAAATGTGCCTATTTTATCATGTTTGGGAGCTAATTAAATAAAATAATGTATAAAAATAACTTGTACATTGCCTGGCCCATAGCAATCACCATGCCAGGGAAAAAGTTATGCAATCACCAAGTCTTATATGTTTGTTTTCTTCCTGTGCATGCAGAAAAAGGATTTGTGCTTACATAACACTAACCAGTTCTACCAGAAGAAAAGGAATGTTACTTCTGGGCAGAAGAAGTGAACCCACTCTCCTGCTTTATTGTCTGCCTCACTTTCTCTGCTGTCAAAACCATGAGAGCTTTATGGTGAGGTCGGGCACCGTAGCTCAGGCCTGTAATCCTAGCACTTTGGGAGGCCGAGGCAGGTGGATCACCTGAGATCAGGACTTCGAGACCAGCCTGGCCAACATGGTGAAACCCCAGTCGCTTATAAAAATACAAAAATTAGTCGGGAGTGGTAGCAGGTGTCTGTAATCCCAGCTACTAGGGAGGTTGAGGTGGGAGAATTGCTTGAACCCAAGAGGAGGAGGTTGCAGTGAGCTGAGATCGTGCCACTACACTCTACCCTGGATGACAAGAGCAAGACTCCATCTCAAAAATAACAACAACAACAACAACAACAGCAGCAAAAAGCTTTGTGGTGAGTGAGCAGAATCACAAGATAGAAGCAGGAGGACATCTGAGTCACTGATTGAAGGAAGTTAGCTGCCCTGAAGAGGCACCAGACCAGTGTAACTCTGTGTAGGAGTCAGAGAAATGATTATCAGTTAAGTCACTGAGAATCTGACTACAGGATAAATGATAGCAGAGTAGTAAGCAATGGCAATATTAGTAAAACTGCTTCTGTGTATATACGTGATTAAAGTATGTCAATAATAAATACAAAATTTCTGTTATTTGTTCACACGTTAAGTAATAAGTGCAAAGTCTGTTAAAAATTTTCACACTTCCCTTTAAGTAACTCAAGCAAATAGATTCAATTACTGAGATAATGTATTTAAAGTTTAATTTCCTGACAAAAACTGTCCAAAATGAAGTTATTACTTTTTGTAAATTGATTTTACTTATAAAATGAAGGCATGCAATGTGAAAAAAAAAAATTGATAGTACCCACTTTGAAAACAGTTGAACTTACAAGAATAAATCATCTATGGCTAAGCCTATGTAAACAAAATATTACAGCCTTCAGAAAAGTGCACGTGCATGCACACACATACGTGCACAGTCACAAAACTGCCTTTGATTAATGAAAATCATCAAATGATTTTACATGTATAGACACAGTCAACATCTATGGTAATGTTGGTAGTTAAATTTTCCAATCCTCTATATTGATGGCTTTGGTTAACTTAAGAGATTATTTTAAAAGTATTTTCTTAAGTTACAAAGACATTTACTGGTTGTACCCATCCCCGAACCTACTATTACAATTGACTAACATCTTTCAGAGACCCAGATTCATGGTCTTTCAATCCTTCTAAGCTTCCATGATTGGTGGCAAGATCCTTTATGGAAACGATATCTATTCCTATTGCTATTTGATGCGTTATGTCAAGTTTGTTGGTGAATGCAATGCTAGACATCTAAAACTAATTATTTATACCCATATTTAACTTTTTATCTCTTTCTATATTTTGGAGGGTCCTTCCAATGCATCACATGTACCTCATCAAAAAAGTTAAAAATAAAATTTAAATATATGTGCATTCTTACCTACAGTTAATGCTAATAATATTAGGCTTTAACACAGTGGGTGAATTATTTGAAACAGAATCTCAGAGCAGTGACTTCTTTCTACAGATGCTTTTACTTCTAGAAGATTAAGAGATTTCGTATCGTAGGATTAAACTTATTTATTATAGAGTGAATAAATTTTTTTCTTTAAAAGTATGAGGAGTAATTATCTGTTCTTTGGTTTAACTGCAGCCCTTCTGGCAGGATTGTGCTGAGTACTCTGTCTTATAAGACTGAGATAACAAATCAAGTAAAAGATTTCTCATTACATTGTCAAAACATAAGTGATGGGTGACATTATCTTTTCCAAATTAAATTACTCTTTTGTTTGGCACCACATAATTAAAATTTGCATAAGAACACAGAAGAAAACAACTTAGAAATTGAAGTAAGTGAGAAAGAGTAAAGGACAATTTATTTACTAGTGTTGTGGAATGCAAAGTAGAAGGCTGAAGGGAATGCACTTAAGAAAAACATAAAAACTTAAGCCAGAATTATCCAAAATTTGTATCTCTAACTTTGCCCACTCCACTGAAATAGTCTTTTATATTAAACTGGCTATTCTCAGTAAATAGTTCAACCACTTACAATAAACTTGGTAATCCTCTTGCCTTTTGCTTGCTGGTCTATAGCTAATGAATCTATAAATCTTGTTCATTCTACTGTCAAATTATTTTCCAAATCTGATGACCTCTCACCTTTTACTTGTTTTTTTGTTTTGTTTTGTTTTGTTTTGTTTTTCCATCTGTGGTAGGTGTTAAAAGGGACCACCCAAAGTGTTCATATCCTAATTCCTGGAACCTATAAATATATTAGGTTACATGATGTCAAAAGACAAAATTATTGCAAATTTAGTGATACATCTGTCTGACTTTTATTTGGATTTATGAATTGAGGCAGCTTCCATTCTACAAAGTAGTACGAAAGCTCCCACTGAGAAATAGTAGAATGGTGGGTGTTACAAGATGGGAACAAAGAAACAGAACAATATAGAAATAACTGGTTTATATCAGGTTGTTTCGGGTTACTTTTTTATAGGGGTTAAGCAGAGGGAACTTTCTTTCTATGCTGACTTATGCAGACTGGAATCTCCTGTTTTCAGGAAAAACATATGTTTCTGGATGAACCTACTTTCTTAGTTTTATTTTGATTATGTAGTATTTAGCATGAGGGG
The DNA here is from genome assembly GCF_002776525.5 of Piliocolobus tephrosceles. Lineage (NCBI taxonomy): Eukaryota > Metazoa > Chordata > Mammalia > Primates > Cercopithecidae > Piliocolobus > Piliocolobus tephrosceles. The sequence continues at coordinate 123,972,739 of NC_045436.1, forward strand.
CTTCATTTTGGTTTGGTCTGGTCTGCTAAGGCATAGTGCAGGAGCTCAGTTGTCAACAATGGCCTCCCCTACTTGGTTTAAAAATGGCAAAGAGGAGTTAAGGTTGTGGACAGAATTAAGATTGCTAGTCAGGAGACATTAAGAGGAGAAGATTATCCTGGGTTATTATCTAGTATAATCGCAAGGCTTCTTGTAAGTGAAAGAGGGAGGTAGGAGAGGAAGAACCAGAAACCTGGCAATGTAAGAAACACTCCACCTGACATTGTGAGCTTTGAAGATGAAGAAAAAAAACTATAAACCAAGAAATGTAGGGTGGCCTCTAGAAGCTGGAAAGACTTGGTGACAGATTCTTCCCCAGAGCCTTCAGAAGAAATATGGTTCTGCTGACACCTTGATTTTTAGCTCAGTGATGCTTATTTCAGAATTCCGACCCCAAGAACTATGTGAAAAATAAAGAAGAATTATGTGAAAATAAATTTCCATTCTTTATGCCACTAAGCTTGTGCAATTTCCTGGGGCAGCCATGGGACATGAACACATCATCTTAAACCATTGTCTTTACTACTGAGATGGTCTTGTAACTAGTGTTCTTAATTCTATTCCTAGTTCTCTAAGAGTCTGTTTTCTACAAAGAAAACAAGGTGATTATTTTAAAATGCAAATTACTTATTTACTCAAACTATCCGATGACATCGCATCACAATTAGAAAATAAATAAACTCAAGGATCTCATCCAGACCCACAAGCACATTCATTACCTGGGCCCTGTCACTCACTCTGACCTCATTGTCTGTCTCTCTATGCCATTCTCACTTTGTTCCGTCTATTCTGGTATTCAGTCAGAATCTAAAACACTTCACACTTATTTCTGACTTATAGTCTTTGCTTTTGTGAATTTCTCTGTCTGGAACACTCTGGCTCTAAAACTCAACATGGCAGGATCTCTCTTAAAATTCCTTTCTCTGATCAAACATCAGCTTCTCAGTAAAACCTCTAGCCATCCAACCAAAGTTAAACTTGTTATCTCTAGTTATCTTGTTTCCTTTTATTTAAAACATTTAACACTATTTAATCATATAGTCCATGTTGTGAATATATGTTAACTTGTTTATTCTGCACCCTTCAAAATAATGTAACCATTATTAAAGGAAAAACTTTGTGTGCTTTATCATCATAACTTTGGTGTTTAGAATGGCATCTAAGACATTATAAATACTACATTTATATTTATCGAGAGAATGAATGAAAATATTTAGCAAAGTCAATTAAGAACTTAAATATTAAAATTACACATGATTAAACACTAATGTGTCACTTCTTAGTTTATTAATTTTTCTACTGCAAAGATGCATATTGTCACTTTGCTGATCAGTGTGGAAAGTATGTGTCTAATAAGGCGGTCATACTTTATATAGTAGACTTTTCTATTCATCATGATACTCAACTTTCTTTTACTATGAAAGTTTCCAAATGGGATATTAGCTTGTGAACTCTAATCATTTCTTTTGTAGTGCGAGTGATTATCATTTATATATGCAATTTATTTCATTCTGTGATGACAGTTGTTTTTCATAGGTGCATGTAAACATAGAATTTAGCATTTGTACTCTAAATCAGTAATGATGAGAATAATGTTAGCATAGGCCTCCATGTATGGTCTCCATAACCACATGCCTGAATTTATTTCTCTTTCAATGAACTACTTGTTTGACCTTGGACAAGTTACTAAACTCTGTGGTTCAGTTTCACAATCTATAAACGGAGCTTAATATTATAGCTACTTTGTAGGTTTGTGATAAGAATTAAATTAATTGAAATACGGAAATAATTTAGAGACCCATAGTATGTATTAAGTAAATATATACTTATCAGGGAAATTACAAGTCATCTTGATTTCATTGGCACACATCCTTTAACTGTTCGACATTTCAGCATCAAGTAGTTTCTATAAAACTTAATTTTAGTCTGGGTGCGGTGGCTCATGTCTGTAATCCCAGCACTTTGGAATGCCAAGGCAGCAGATCACTTGAGGTCAGTAGTTCAAGACCAGTCTGGCAAATATGGTGAAACCCTGTCTCTACTAAAAATACAAAAATTAACCAGGCATGGTGGCATGCACTTGTAGTCCCAGCTACTCGGGAATCTGAGGCACGAGAATCGCTTGAATGTTGGAGGTGGAGGTTGCAGTGAACTAAGATTGCACCACTGCACTCAAGCCTGTGAGACAGAGCAAGACTTCATCTCAAAAAGAAAAAATAAACACATTAAATTAGAATTAATTATACTGACTAAAATATAATTTACATATATTTACACACACAGACATATATATTTGAAATTGACAAATTTACCCAGACTGAAATATTTGTGTGCAGTTTCAAAACTTCACATAATTTTCACTGTGTATTTTGTTGTGTGGCTTAAATATCACATTTAATAAATTTGGCCTCAAGATTTTTCAGTTACTCCCATATATTATTCTGTAATTTGGCAGCACAGTCCGGGGATAGGGTGTCATGTGTAAGATATGACAATAAGAAAGTTGACATTTTAATTGTAGAAATACTGAAAATATTCCTCAGAAATTACCTTTGAACTCAAGACCCACAATATGTGAAACTCCACAGAATAGCCACTTGACATCAGTTTTCATTAAAGATATATAAGAAAATATTATTCATACATTAGGCAATTCAATCATTATTAAATGGATATGGGTTACATTCAAATAGTTAAAATCTTCAAAAGAAAAAAACTCATGTGGAGCTTATAATTTTTAAAAAATGCACAGAATACTGATTAAGTAAAATATTTGATTAGTGTAAAATAGGATGTGATTTGGCTTGTTTTATCGTTAACAACTTCTCTTTGATTTAAAATTGCATTTCCATGATTTGGATGTGTGCCTCTTGTTCCCCTGAATAAAATTACAATTGTTGGTCACTAACTGATTTATGGTTTTGGACAGAAATTATTAAAGTAGATATTTTATGATATGTAAATGCTTGAAGAGATTAATAATTAGAACAATTATTCTAGAACTAAAATTTGTTTTTGGCATGAGTAGTCCCAAATTAAATTGACTTATTCTAAAAACTCTGCGTAGTGGTTCAAAGCATGTGGTTAGTAACAGGTTCATTTTAGAGCTAATTTATTCTAATTGGTTCCCTTGGAAGAACCACTTGTCAAAATTAATGGTGTTGTGGGTGCATATTTATGATTCATTCTATTTCTGTGTTTCCTTATATATTTTATGGCTGATGTGAATTATTTTGACTCTGAGCTAAACTATTCAGGAAATTAACATTCTAAAAATGTAAGTTTGATATTTATATAATTAATCCTCCTCCTCTTCTTACTTTTCTCTTCTTCATTCTCTTCCTCCTCCATTTTTGGTTTCAGGGAAGAGAGCAGCAGAAACCCAGGGGTTACCTGAGGATAATTTAGGTCTTTATTATGTACATTGTCAGCTCACCACTGTGCAGAAATGGTATGAAAATCAATTCAGGTTAGTCTTCATTAAACTCCCTTACTTTAATAAGCAGTTGTCAACACTATATTTCATTCATTTTTTTTTTTTGATGCTTTCAAACTAATTTTATTACCTTGCTTTCTCTACACAAATAATGCTGTTCATTATTTTTTACTTAGACTTCTAAAAAAATCATAGAATCATAAAATAAGTGAACATGTATGTATATAATATATGCAGTAAAAAAGTTAAAATAGAAATTTAAAATTATGTAGAAATAAGAACTTTCATTATCCACTTATGAAAAGAATAAAATCTTTACCAGAAGAAAAATGTTAAAACAAAATATTTTATTATTTAAAAGGGAATACTGACAATAAATTGAAAAATAACAGCATAAAACTGTAGAAAAGGGCCATCATAATACTTTTATTATGTAGCGATATTCATACATTGACTTAGATATATACAATACACATGCATGTGAAGACATTTGGTGTGTAACAAAATTTTAATGAGAACTTCAACTGGACTTTTTTGAGGGTGAAACTGGAAAACAATAGGTTAATATGGTAGAATAATGATTACAAGTTTCCCAATATAACTTTAAAACTAATAATTTTAATTTTGGGGGAGGATAAAATACTGTTGAAAATATTATATAAGATTAACACTCAAAGAGACAAGTCATTATAAAAGGATTAGAAACTACCAATAAATCACGCATATATGTGTCCTAAGATACGGTTATATTAAACTATAATTAACTGAAAATATGCTTTATTGCATAAATGCTGCTGAAAATTTTGATTATACTTTTGAAAGAAAGTAATTGAACAATGTCTCTCAAACATACAAAATTAGCAGTAGAAAAACTATAAGCCCATTGTAAAAATGTAAGTATAAAAATGACACAGTAGAACACTATAAACAATAAAAAAATATAGAAAGCAAAGGGATATTTGGTCATAGAAGTGTGGAAAGTAGTAATTTCTCCTTAGGTTTTTACTTAGGAATTTTATAAAAAACAAATTTAAAAGAAGTATATTTTCTGGGTAAATGTTAATAAGAAATATATTCGTGAATATCTGATTTCTTTATGAGGAACCATGAGTAGACTTTTTCTTATACTCCCAAAATATCTACCTATGATGACAAAGTAACAAGCTTTATATTGTCGAATCTGTGAATTTCATAATTTGTATTTATTAGATTTACACGATAAGAAGATTATAGTCAAATTTTAAATAAAGTTTATACTTGTGTAAAATGTTCTGGGTTTTACGGTCTAAAATCTGTCTTGTTTTAATATTGAATTGTTATTCTTATCACCGCTTTTAAATTTTTTGTGTTACTCAAGGTCTGTTTGTAATGATAGGAACTATGCGTATGTAGAAATAAATAAAAGACAATATTTCTGTGTTCTGAGATTACATTAATGCATAAAATGTGTGATGTTGTCCAAATAATACAGTGTAATTTTTGAAAATAAAAATAAAGAAACCATTGGTCTCAGAGAAAAGAAAGTATTTTGTCTGTATAAAGTTATTAATGTTTAAAAGTAAAATATTTGTTTAGTTTTACAATCATTTACTATATTTTTTTAAAGTACAGACACTTTAAAAGTTTCAAAAAGTAAAAAATGTTTCCTATGGATATTATCATCACATTTTTAAACCATTATATGAAACCACAGGCTTGTTGAAAGTCGTAATTTGTCCATGTGGCTTAATATATGTTAAGTGTTAAGGAACAAAATAAATTAGAATTAGATAAGGCCTTAAAGAATTTGGTGATAGTTCTAATAGATAGATAAGTAATTAGCTATATGTGGATTTAGATATAGATGATTATAATATTTGAGGCCTTTTCCGTCTTTCCTTTTCATTAATGTATTTTTGAAAATGCTATTGGTTGAAGAACCGTTGTTTGTATGTTGAGAAGCCTGCTTAGTTTTCTGATTCACACTTGTGAGGGGCAGTAAGAAGTAGAGAGAGAGTTGGGAGGACAAGAGTCTGCCAGTTGTTCAGTGAGGGAGACACAGGAAAATGTGGTGCAATGATTATTTTTTTCATCACCAGGAATTCTGATCCTTTGTGAAAGAATGAAATATTTTTAAATTGGTGTTTGGGATACTCTTGACCATACTAATACCTGAATATTGTATTAATAAAAACATTCAAAATAAGACTGACATATGTAAAGAGATAGAACACAAATCAGGTGTTGTACAAAACCTACACTGTTAGTGTTTGGATTGACCTTAATTTGTCAGTAGGAATTAAACGAAGGTGAAAAAAGTGGCTTGGAGCTAATTAAAGTTCCATGTAAGGTGAAAATAATATAAGGAGTTGACACGGAAAAAGGGTACTTATTTTTGGTAACATCCATTTCATAATAAAGTCATAACACACACTAGAAAAAAAACAAACAAACCCATCAAAAAGTGGGCAAAGGATATGAACAGACATTTCTCAAAAGAAGACATTCATACAGCCAACAGACACATGAAAAAATGCTCATCATCACTGACCGTCAGAGAAATGCAAATCAAAACCACAATGAGATACCATCTCACACCAGTTAGAATGGCAATCATTAAAAAGTCAGGAAACAACAGGTGCTGGAGAGGATGTGGAGAAATAGGAACACTTTTACACTGTTGGTGGGATTGTAAACTAGTTCAACCATTATGGAAAACAGTATGGCAATTCCTCAAGGATCTAGAACTAGAAGTACCATATGACCCAGCCATCCTATTACTGGGTATATACCCAAAGGATTATAAATCATGCTGCTATAAAGACACATGCACACGTATGTTTATTGCCGCACTATTCACAATAGCAAAGACTTGGAATCAACCCAAATGTCCATCAGTGACAGGCTGGATTAAGAAAATGTGGCACATATACACCATGGAATACTATGCAGCCATAAAAAAAGGATGAGTTTGTGTCCTTTGTAGGGACATGGATGCAGCTGGAAACCATCATTCTCAGCAAACTTTCACAAGAACAGAAAACCAAACACCGCATGTTCTCACTTATAGGTGGGAACTGAACAATGAGATCACTTGGACTCGGGAAGGGGAACATCACACATCGGGGCCTATCATGGGGAGGGGGGAAGGGGGAGGGATTGCATTGGGAGTTATACCTGATATAAATAACGAGTTGATGGTGCTGACGAGTTGATGGGTGCAGCACACCAACATGGCACAAGTATACATATGTAACAAACCTGCATGTTATGCACATGTACCCTAGAACTTAAAGTGTAAAAAAAAAAAAAAAAGGCTGACTGTATTCGTTTAATAACTGTATTTAAATGAGCAGAAATGTGACTCAATCATGTATACATGAACAATTTCAATTTGGTTAGTGTAACATATCTGGTAAAATAAACAATGGCTAACAGGTCTTATTTCAATAAAAAAACCTTGCAGAATCAATACTTGTTTTTTAATAATATCAAATAATGAACCAAACACAACAGATTTGATATTCGAAGGACAGAAAAGTAAAGCGTATATAGTGAAAAAAATTGTAGTATGCTTTTAACAACATTATATTTGAAAAGATAATTTATTAAAATTCTTATTACACTGGGGTATTATATATACTTATAAGTAATTATAGAAGAAAAGACTGAAAACCATAAGCATAAGATAAAAATATTCATTCTTACTAATTTTACTATTTTTAAATGTATAGATTTATTAAATTAATCTCTAAAATTGTACAATTTTTCATAATGATATATTTGTATGCAGTATTCCATAACATGTTTTCACATCCTTTTTAAAGCAAGTAGTTTGTGCCTTTGTTTTTTTTTATTGTACGGAGGTGGCATTGGGCCTGGCATAAGGTGTCATTTGGAAAATTTATGTTTGCAAACAATTGGCAAGATTCTTATTAACCAGAATCGACTGTTCAGAAGAGTTCACCTTTTGAGTCATATATCATGATGGTGCCTTTGCACCAAAGATCTATTATTTCAATACTACAACAATGTGACAGTTTTAATGATATATGAGATAATCCATCATGAATATTAAGTTTTGTTATGTGCCTCAAAGAGTAGTATACTTGCTGAAGAAGTATGAGACAGAAAACAAAGTGGGTTCGACTCCTTTGGAAAGTCTGTCAGTCATTAAGTAGTTTATAGTGCATTTATGTCTCTGACTAGAAAGCTAAAGCAGAAATTATGAAAACTCTGTTGTGGGAAGCAAAAGGGACAGGGACACGTTTCCCCAAAGTACTATACAAACAACTTGAGGATTGAAGTATTTCTATTAAATACAAGACATTTTAGTCAATGCATGACATTTTTAGCACCCACTGTAAAGCAGATTATTCTAAATGTTAGTGTTTGAATAATAAAAAGATATAAAAATAATTTCTATTTATGAGGAATGTTCAGTTGAATTAAGAAAGCTACCTTTATGTAATATAGGAATAAAACAAATGTGAAAAGTTCTGTTTTAAGGAATGATCCATAAATCACCCTTTCTGATATTTTGAAATCAAAATTAGAACAAATGCTTAAATGAGACCAGGAAAACAACAATGATTTTGCTCAATGTATAGCTTTATAGAAAGAAAATGTTTGCATATGCAAACTCTTGAAATGACTTTACTCCAGGAAGATGAATGGACTTAAGTGAGTAATGTATTGGCTACTAGAAATTCCAGCTAATGTGCTGGAAAACCCCCAGTTGAAGTAATAAGCAAACCTTATATTTCCATTGGTCTTCTACATTTGTATATGATTTTACAGAGTCATATTATATATACAAGATTCTATGAAATTTAGATATATACATGAAATTAGACAGAAGGAAAACAGTATTAAACAATCTAATTGAGGACACAATCATCTCTAAGTATTTCTTAAAGACTGGTTCCAGGACCCCCATGGATACCAAAAATGCATAAATGTTTAAGTGCCTTATAGAAAGTAATGTCATATTTGCACTGTTTATATGCAAATAAATCGTTATATGCAAATATAAACTATGCAAATACCAAATTATTTTCTATAAGGTACGCTGAGCTTAGAGAGTTTTATTTTCAGAGATTTGTAGACATTTTGAAGAAATTTAGATAGAAAAGTTATATGATCACATTTTTCTTAGTAAGACAACATATAGTCAGTTCTCCAGAGTTTTAGGTTCTACATTTGTGAATTCAACTAATGACAGATTTACAAAGCATTAAAGTATACAGGAGGATATGTAACTCCTGCATACTTTAAATTATCTTTAGATCACTCCTACTGTGTACTTGAAACTATATCTGGGTCACTTATAGTACCTAATACAATGTAAATGATATATAAATAGTTGTCACTCTGTATTGTGTTTATATTTGTATTATTTTTACTGGTACATTGTTATATTTTTCTAATTTTAAAATATTTTTTATTCCACAGATATGGAACCTACAACTCTGGAGAACTGACATGTTGTTTTACTAAGAAAAAATGTGATCACATCACTTTTCTACCTACATTTCTTCAAAATTTCTACAAAGCTCTGAGAATGAAACTCTCTCAGCATAGCTAGTAAGACTGCATGATCTTCCTAGCTATCTACTAGGCCATCCTTATCTCAAACCTCTGCCCCCTAAGCTCCATCTGTGAATATCAGTCTGCTTTTAGTCTCTCTTGTATGTTATATTTCTTATCTTTTGCTGCTTTCAAAACTTTTTCTTTGTCCTTTTTTTTATAGTTTGATTATCATGTGCTGTGGTTAATTCCTTTTTTTTTTTTTTTGGTTAAATTTGATTGGAGAAGATTCCTATACCTGGATATTGGCATCTTTCCCCAAATTTGGGAAGTTTTCAAGCATTATTTATTTAAGTATGCTTTTTCCTTCTGAAACTCTCATTATACAAAAACTAAGTCTCTTGATAGTGTCCCATATTCTCAAAAGCTTTCTTCGCTCTTCTTTTATTTTTTTTTTTTCTTTTGACTCTTCTGACTGGATAATTTCACATGTTCTGTCTTCCAGCTGATTCTTCTTCTCAGTTGAGCTTGTCAATGAAGCTTTCTCTTGCATGTTTTAGTTCAGTCATTTCAATCTTCATCTTTAAAAATTATACTTGTGTTTTTTTTATTGTTTCTATTTCTTTGTTGAATTTCTCATCTGTGCATGTATTGTGTTCCAAACCGCACTTAATTTTTTATCCATATGTTTTTGTAGTTCACTAAACTTCAGGAGGATTATTCTAAATTCTTTGTTATTTTGGAGAGTTTCATTTCTTCAGGGTCAATCACTGGACTTTTGCTATATTCTTTTGGAGGTGTCATGATATCTTGATTCGTTAAACTCCTGTTTCCTTGTGTTGGTGTCTGCATATTTGAGGAAACAACCATCTCTTCTGGCTTTTTCAGATATTCCTTGGCAAGAATAGGCCTTCTCTATTTAGCTTACAATTCTGGTTGGACCAGCTGCTAATAACCCTGGGCAGGCAGGGCTTTCTTTTTGGTTCCCCAGATAGTCGTGCCACTGCCTTCGTTCTATTTGGATGCAGCTGCTGACTGGGTTTTGCTCTCAGGCAATACTATGAGCTGAGCTCTGCAATCATGTGGAGCTCATGGCTGGGCACTGCAATCACCTCTGACTGAGTGAAGCTACAGGGTGTATTCTCTGTCCAGGTTGTACTGCTATTTGAGATCTGCAGTTTGACACAGTTCTAAGGTCTGATAGTTAGAGAGTGTCACTACTTGAATGGATGAGATGAGCTGCTATGCTCAGTAGAAATGCACAGTTGAGGTTTACGAACTTGCCTTAGTAGGACTTACTGATGAGCTCTGAGGCTGAGCTAAGCACGTTTAAACTCTAGGATGTGACTAAACTAGCCCCTGCTCTTTGCTGAAATGTACAATGGTGGTCATCTCCTTTCCTGAGTGACATCTTGAGGTCGAATTTGAGGCTGTGCCCCAGCGCTATTTAAACTCCAAGATGTCAGAACTTGCCCCTGCTTTTGACAAATTGCTTTGCAGCAAACAATTATTTCCTGCAAAGGGCCTTGAGTAAAGTCTGAAGATGGGCCTCAAGGATGGCAGTCTAGGAATTCAAGCCAGGTAGAACTTCCCACTACTTCTGGGAGTGATCATCTCAGCTTTGTAGGTGTGCTAGGCTGTTGGTTGTCATCTCTGATTAGGTACCACCATAGGCAGTTACACTGAGATACCACTGGGGTCTGTGAGCTGGTTGATGTGAGCTCCACTTCTTTGCTTTATTTCTACCTGATTTCAGGTGGCGTAGCCCTCTCATTAACCCCACTGTTCCTCCTAAAGTGAGATAGGAGTGAGCTTCCTGGGAAACATCTTGGAACTAGGGAAGTTGTATGTCTGCTTCCAGTTCTCTTTTCCCACTGAAAAAGCCTTGAGCCCTTGGAAATCCTCTCTGTTTGGGATTGTGCCAATTTTGGTGAAAGAGAGGGGTGGTGTGGTTAACAAGACCGTTTATTCTCTTACCCTCTCTTGCAGAGTTTATTCAGTTCCGTGGTCCACACAGGTATCTCAGGCTTATTCCTGAGTTTTGGGGTTTCCACAGGTATGTTCTTGACTGTGGGTAATTGCTCTTTGAAATTTCTGTGGGAGGTAGTGAAACTTGAGATACCTTATTGTGCCATCCTGTTCCAAACATTTATTCATTTTTGTAAAAATTACTTTTAGGATTTTAATGTTCTTCTTCTCTACTTCTTTCCCTGCCTTCCTGCCATCTAACCTTTCCTTGGGTGTTAAAAAAATATTGATATGAACAATGTAGTATATTTTTCTTTGCATACATATGTATGTGTGGATAATATAAGATGTATGAACATCTTTAATTTTTTAAAGAATTATTTATATTACTGTCTAAAGTCACTGGACCAGTTCACAATTTCCTTAGCAGAATAAAAGGGATGCTTTTTCTCAGCATCTTTGTTAACACTTAGTGTGACATGTTCTTACTAGGTTTTTAGTGACATTCTCCTGATTCTAGAAAATTCTATCTCATTTCAAATGATTATTAGGCTTTTCTATGGATTACCTAATTTAATATTTTGCTTGTTTATTGTGTTAACTTTTGTTAATATTTAGCTTTAAATGTATACTGGATACAAACTCTTGCAAATATCTCTAAATCTGAGATTATATTTTAGCTTTCTGGTACATTTTTATGAGGAGAAATTGTTCATTATTATGAAATCAAATGTGTCAATATTTTTCTTTAATGTTTGTGTTTTTTATGCTTCATTCAAGAAATGTCCCATTTTATAAAAATATTATTTCTGTATATGTTCATTTTAAATGTAAATTGGTCTTGAAAATTAAGGCTTTTAATATTTAATTAAATTAATTTATCCATTTAAAAATATTTCATTACCTCTCCCCAAATTTTATTGCCTTTTATTATATTCTCTCACTGAAAGACAACCTCTGTTTTATTGCATTTCTATATTTGTCTCTGAGATTATTTGTTCATGTCTTTTCCTCTATTAACTATAACTGCAATAATAATAATAATAAATAACAACAGAGCATAAGCACTAATATTTAGTCAATACCCACAAACACACACACTATGGCAAATTCTGAATTAAAGCAATATCCTGTAAGGATTCAAGTCATTGTCTTAACAGACACATTACCCAGAACAGGTTTATGCCCTCCAAAGACAATCCAGGAACCACAGATGTTAAATTGTATAACTGACATTTTCCTATACTTTTATTTAGGTGTATATCAATGTACCAATTGAATAAAAGTAGTCAAATAAAAAAGCCATCATACCCTCTTATATCCTTTTACTGATTTCATCCTTAAGACATGGATCTCTACTATTTATCTATTTATATGTCTAACATCTACATCTTGAATATGAAGGTACATATTAATTTAATAAATTATGTGATCATTTTCTAAAGGAAGTTTTCGTTGAAGCAGTGGAAACTGTGGTTTGATTATTCCTTTACTCCATTGATCAGCTGTTACTTTGTTTACTGTAATTAGTTGCTAAAGAAACTTAAATTATAGGCGAAAAGATGTTACGAATTTCTACAGTAAAATGTCCAGAATAGGGTTTTCCACATTTCCCTTCCCAAGGAAAATGTTATTTTCTCACTAGTTATTTTTCATACGTGTCTTCAAAAGGATCTTTAAAAAGTGTCACCAACTTTCATGGCTGCAAATATTGTGCTCACTAGTGATTCCTTTTTGGGCAACTTTGATTTAAATAGCAAAATGAATATTAAAGAAACTTGAAAAGCAACACTAATATACAATGAAATGCAATAGAGATGGAGATTTTCTAAGATGCAAAAACTCATATAGAACTGCCAAACCTACTTATACTAAAAACAAGTGACAAAAATGTGGACTGCCTCCTGAGCTTTCAGAAACCATCAGACACTCAATATGTAGTAATGACTGAACATATTCACTGTACTTAAAGCCTATATAAAAAGAAGTGTCTAGAGAAATTTGAATTAAAGAAGATTCTGTGAAATTTGCCTAAGTACAGAATGCACATCTATTTTGAATTTTCTTTTATTTAAGACAAGTGGCAGATAATTTCACAGCTGTCAGTTAATGCATATAATGAATGCCTTATCAAAGGATGAAAGCATGAAGTTGTATTCATGTTCCCCAAGTATGTAAAATAAATTCAAAAGGATGTCAAGATCTTGTATGAAATAAAAAACGCAGGAACAGTTTGGTTTAGCAATGTGTCCGGGAGGGGTAGGGTGGAGGTGGGATTGAATATTCACCCTTGTCTCTCTATAAATTAAATCAATAGGAGATTAGGCAATGCACTAACTGCTTTATCACTCAGATTTTTGCATCAGTTTCTCAGGGCTTTTTTATACGGCATATCTGTTTGACATGGGGGACCAACTTTAATTAATTGCCTTGAGACATTTTATCTTTTAAATTTACTACTGAATTCCATCAATCTTTAGCTTTTGGAATCTATGGGAGTTTTTTAAAAAAATCTAGAAATAATGTATAAGGACATACTCCAACTGAAAAAAAAAAGAAGATAATAATAATATCAAGAAAAAAGAACTCCATAATGTTAGCATTGTGTATGTTTAAAAAGTCTATCTTATCTATCTAATCTCTTATCATAGCATTACATGAAATTATACCAGAATTACTTTTAAATTTCTGAAAATGAAATATTTAGATCCTATCATTAATAGTATTATAATAATTGTCTTAATTTTAATAAGTCAGTCAGTAAATAGAACATATGAGAAATTAGACTTGCTTCAACTTACTGGAAACAACATAAAATTTAAATACTTTGGCAAAGCACGTAATGACATACTTAATCATAGGATTATATTCTATGTGAAGACAGTGTGTTATCTGCGTTTCTTATTCATTTTGGTTTCCTTCTATGCACATCTCTGAAAATCAGTATAGCTTTGCAGTCTTAAATTTTACTTTTGGCCTGATGTTATAATCCAGCCTAATAAAAGAAGGACATTAACATCAACTTATTAAATAGTTTTAGAGTTTTATTTGATATTACCAAACATTTAAAGAAGAAATCATTCTAAAATTAATTTTTTTTTCAGACAATAAGATAATAGAATGCACTTCTTATTGCATTTTAGAAGGCCACCATTGGCCAGGTGCGGTGACTCATGCCTGTAGTCCCAACACTTCGGTTGGCTGAGGCAGATGGATCACGAGGTCAGAAGTTCAAGACCAGCCTGGCCAACATAGTGAAAACCTGTCTCTACTAAAAATAAAAATTTGCCAGGCATGGTGGCGGGCACCTATAGTCCCAGCTACTTGGGAGGCTGACGCAGAAGAATCGTTTGAACCCGCAGGAGTTAGAGGTTGCAGTGAGCTGAGATCGTGACACTGCTCTCCAGCCTGGGTGACATAGCAAAACTGTCAGAAAGGAAGGAAGGAAGGAAGGAAGGAAGGAAGGAAGGAAGGAAGGAAGGAAGGAAGGAAGGAAGGAAAGAAAGAAAGAAAGAAAGAAAGAAAGAAAGAAAGAAAGAAAGAAAGAAAGAAAGAAAGAAAGAAAGAAAGAAAGAAAGAAAGAAAAGAAGGCCAGAATCACTCTGATGACAAAACAAAACCACTAAAGTCAGGACTTTATTATTTATAACAGTAAAAGTAGCCACAGCACTGGCATATTTATGTCAGTGTCCTAAGTCCCAATTCCACAGGTGATGAGCAGAGGGCCAGGTGACACCAGCACATGCAGTAACTTACATTAGAGGAGATGAATTCTGAGTTTACAGAACCTGAATCTTTTATAACAGACAGTAAGCATTCTTCCCCCTTGTTCCAGAGGTAGTAGCTATCTTCAGCTTCCAAGAGTATAAGCCAAGTAGTTTCATTTTACTTTGGTGAAAAATACTATCTCTTATTTCCTAACAGTGTTTCTTTTACAAACACCTTGGAAAAGTTAACATGGAGCAATATTAGTCCATTTCTCTGCTTGTAAAATATGCAGAAATGTGAGAAACACATGGAGAAATATATATATATTTTAGAGGGTGTCTTGCTTTGTCGCCCAGGCTGGGGTGCAGTGGCACAGTCTCAGTTCATTGCAAGCTCTGCCTCCCGGGTTCATGCCATTCTCCTGCCTCAGCCTCTTGAGTAGCTGGGACTACAGGTGCCCTCAACCACATCTCGCTAACTTTTTGTATTTTTAGTAGAGACGGGGTTTCACCGTGTTGTCCAGGATGGTCTTGATCTCCTGACCTCTTGATCTGCCCACCTTGAACTCCCAAAGTGCTGGGATTATGGGCGAGAGCCACTGTGCCCGGCCAAGAATTATATTTCAACAATATCAAGAGTGTGATGCTAAATATTGAGTGTCAGCTTGATTGAATTGAAGGATGCAAAGTATTCTTCCTGGGTGTGTCTGTGAAGGTGTTGCCAAAGGAGATTAACATTTGAGTCAGCAAACTGGGAAAGTAGTCTCACCTTCGATCTGGGTGGGCACCATCTAATTAGCTGCCAGCATGGCCAGCATATAAAAAGGCAGAAGAACATGGAAAGACTAGACCGGTTTAGTCTTCTGGCCTATATCTTTCTGCCATGCTAGGTGCTTCCTGCCCTCGAACATCAGACTCCAAGTTTTTCAGCTCTGAGACTCAAACAGACTTTCTTGCCCCTCAACTTGCAGATGGCTTAATACTCCTTAATAAACTCCACTTTATATATACATCTATCATATTAGTTATGTTTCTCTAGAGAACACTGACTAATACAAAGAGTTATTATAAAATGCAGTGAATATGATTGTATGATATTGGCTGAAAAATAGACAAACCAAAGAACCAAGTCAAGCAATAAATCTACATAGATAGATATTTTTTTGTAAATGTGCCACTGCAGTAGCAGTGTACTCAGGAAAGATAGCATTGTCAATAACTGGTTTGTGTTAATTGAATATTCATATAGAAATTATGTATGAATGTGTATCTATGGGGGTATACACACAGACAGATATGTTATATACAGACACAAATATATTTTATATATGCATGTATTATATATATTTATATATGTGTATATGTATACACACACAATGACTTCTCCTTTATAGACATAAATATACACACATCCCTATTTTTATATGTGTGTATATATACATATATACACATATACACACATGTTGACTTCTACTTCATACTCGACACACACAATCAAGATGAATTATAAATTTAAATATAAAATATACTTCTAAGACATAAGATACTTTTATAAGTAGATTTTTAAACATACCTGAAGAGAAACAGATTTGGGTAGTGATGGAAGCTCATTTCCCTCCTCTTTTGGTAGCAAGCCAGATACCTGCCTCATTAGATCTGAGTTAGCTCAATGTTGGGAGAATTTGAGACTAATGAATGTTTCAGAATATCTCCTTTCCCACAAAGTCACTTTCTAGCCAAGAAGCTTAAACTCTTGGAAGTATCATATATTTTTACATAATCTCATATATTTTTACATAGTCTCATATATTGCTGCTGCTTCCCAGTCCCTATAACTAAGTAAGATATATTTTTAAGGCAATCTTCCTTTCTGCTCAACTGTTGGCCATTATGCATGTAATCCATTAATGCCCAGTGGAAGCTACTTCATATTATAACAAAAGTTTCTCTTTACTCTGTTCCTTTTCTGCTTGTAAGATCTTCCCAATATAATTTTCTATACCAATATGGTTTTGTATCTGCAAATCCTTTTTGAAGACACTTGGACATGAAGAAACATATTCTACTCTACCAGATGCTGTGTTTTCAGATGAGAGATTAACTGGTCCAACAATGGGTGAGTATAATTTCCTCAAATTTTTGGTAAAATGTCATCTTTTTTTAGCCTTGTAGTGAGTGAGCTGGCTGTGGAGTCACTAGCCCTCCTTTAAAGATGCACTGAAATACCTATCCTAAGTCTTAAAGGAGTCAGTTTGTCAAGGAAAGTATCTAGTAGCCAGCTAGTCTGTTAGCTCAATACATAGCCAGGTATCAAATGTATCTGCTTTGTTTCTTGAGGCTCTTGAAGAAACACATTGACAGTAGAAATGCCTGTCAATCACAAATTCCCCAAAAAGTAGTTTTCATACAGGACATGTAGATTTTTGGTATGGTTTGGCTATGTCCCCACCCAAATCTCATCTTGAATTCTCACATGTTGTGGGAGAAACCCAATGGGAGGTAATTAAATTATGGGGGCAGGTCTTTCCCATGCTGTTCTCATGATAGTGAATAAGTCTCACAAGATCTGATGGTAAAAAACTGGAGTCTCACTGCATAAGTTTTCTCTCTTTGCCTGCTGCCATCCATTTAAGATGTGACTTTCTTCTCTTTGCCTTCTACCATGATTATGAGGCATCCACAGCCATGTGCAACTGTTAAGTCCATTAAACCTTTCTTTTGTAAATTGCCTGATCTAGGGTATGTCTTTATCAGTAGCATGAAAACAGACTAATACACTAAATTAGCACCAGTAGAGTGGGGCTTTGCTGAAAATGTATTCAAAAATGTGGTAACAACTTTAGAACTGGTACACAGGCAGAGGTTGGAACAATTTGGAGGACTCAGAAGAAGACAGGAGGAAAATGAGTGAAATGTTGGAACTTGCTAGAAACTTGTTGAATGGCTTTGACCCAAATACTGTTAATTGTACAGACAATGAAATCCAGTCTGAGGTAGTCTCAGATGGAGGAAATTGGTGGGAACTGGAGCAGAGGTGACTGGCAGCATTTTGCCCCTGCTGTAGAGATTTGTGGAACTTTGAACTTGAGAGAGATTATTTAGAGTATCTGTTGAAGGAATGTCTAAGCAGCAAAACATTCAAGAGGTGACTTGGGTGCTGTTAAAGGCATCCAGTTTTAAAAGGGAAACAGAGCATAAAAGTTTGGAAAACTTGCAGCCTAGTAATGAACTAGAAAAAAAAAATCCAATTTTTCTGAAGAGAAATTCAAGCTGACTTCAGAAATTTGCATAAGTAACCAGGAGCCAAATGTTAATTATCAAGACAATGAGGAAAATATCTCCAGGATGTGTTACAGACCCTTGTGGCAGCCCCTCCCATCACAGGCCTGGAGGTTTAGGAGTGAAAAATGGTACCATGATTGGACCCAGGGTCCCATACTGTATGCAGCCTAGGGACTTGGTGTCCTGCATCCCAGCTGCTCTAGCCTGGACTGAAAGGAGCCAACACAGAGCTTGGGCCATGGCTCCAGAGGGTGCAACCCCCAAGACCTGGTAGCTTTCATGTGGTGTTGAGCCTGTGAGTGTAGAGAAGTCAAGGACTGGATTTTGGGAACCTCCACCTAGATTTCAGAGGATGTATGAAAATGTCTAGATGGTCAGGCAGAAGTTTGCTGCAGGGGCAGGGCTCTCATGGAGAACCTCTATTACTGCAGTAGGGAAAAGAAATGTGGGTTTGGAGCCCCCACACAGAGTCCCTACTGGGATACTGCCTAGTGGACCTGTGAGAAGAGGGCCACCATCCTCCAGACCCCAGAAAGGTAGATCCACTGACAACTTGCATCATTTGCCTGGAAAAGCTGCAGACAAAGACAGACCATGAAAGGCAGGAGGGAGGCTAAACCCTGCGAAGCCACGGGGCAGAGATGCCCAAGGCCATGGGAGCTCACTTCTTGCATCAGCAAGACCTGGATGTGAGACATGAAGTCAAAGGAGATTATTTTGGAGCTTTAAGATTAGACTGCCCCTCTGGATTTTGGATTTCATGGGGCCTGTACCTCCATTGTTTTGGTCAATCTCTGTCACTTGAAATGGCTGTATTTATCCAATGCCAGTACCTCCATTGTATTTTGGATGTAAATAACTTGTTTTTTATTTTATAGGCTCATAGGTGAAGACACTTGCCTTGTCTCAGATGGGACTTTGGACTGTGGACTTTTGAGTTAATGCTGAAATTAGCTAAGACTTTGGAGGACTGTTGAAAAGGCATGATTGGTTTTGAAATGTGAGGACATGAGATTTGGGAGGGACCAGGGGTGGAATGTTATGGTTTGGCTGTGTCCCTACTGAAGTGTCATCTTGAATTCTCACATGTTGTGGAAGGAACCCAGTGGGAGGTAATTGAATCATGGGGACAGGTTTTTCGAGTGCTGTTCTTGTGGTAGTGAATAAGTCTCACAAGATCTGATGGTTTTAAAATCATTATTCTCCCTCCACAAGCTCTCTCTCTTTGCCTGCTGCCATCCATATAAGACATGACTTGCTTCTCCTTGCCTTTCACCATGACTGTGAGGATTCCCCAACCACATGGAACTGTAAGTCCATTAAACGTCTTTCTTTTGTTAATTGCCCAGTCTCAAGTATGCCTTTATTAGTGTGAAAACAGACGAATACAATTTTCTATGAAAAAAAAAAAGAAATTCCGGAGGTCTCCATACCTCGTTTGAGCGTTGGGTGCTGGATACCAAGGGCTGGAGCTGATTTGGTTGTGGGGACAAAACTGTCACAGGAAATAAAATGACCAGAGTGTTAAAGAATTTGAACACCATGAATAAGATGGTATCATTGTGGTAGATGTGATGGAAGAAGACTATCCACAGATACAAGCAGTGCTGTGAGAAGTCTGGGTCAAAAACATCCACCTAGTTTTATTGATAGTAAGAGAAAGTGATAGTTTCACTTTAATAATGAAACTTAAATTTACTCCACAAGATGCCTGTTCTCTCTTCAAGCAGAGGGAGACTAAGTTACAAGTGGATTCTAATTCTAAAGGAGAGCAAGTGTCTGACTGGAGGAATGGCTTTTAGGACATCGATGATTCTTATTTTTACTTCTCTACAGACAGAAAATCTGTTTACCAGTTCAATAGGTGGGCATAGCATTAGAATTGACCACTTTCACAAAATCTATAGTCAAAAAAATTTAAAAAATCAAAAAGGAAGTTCTTTTGAAAACCTGTGAGGAGACTATACGTAAAGGATCTTCAAAATGTTTATGGAAAAATGGATACTGTAAAAAACTGCATGGAATTTAATTTTTTTGCACAAAATAAACTTTAACTCATTATTGAATGTCTGAACAGGATCTAATTTGAGGAACTAAGAAGGTTAAAGCATCAGTATGAAATAATATCTATCAGAGCCACATGGATTCTGCTAAAATTGAAACAAGAACAAACATTAAGTTTATGGTAAAGCTTCGGTGGAAGGATAGTGAAATAATTCCTGCTTTATGAAAAGTTTATGAGAACAATGCCCCCAAGGAAATCAACAGTTTACAAATATATAACTTCCTTTAGAAAGGGACCAGATAATGTTGAAAATTAAGCCTGCAGAAGCAGACCATCTACATCAATTTGCTAGGAAAAGTTAATCTCATTCATGCTTTAGTTGAAGAGGACCAACAAATAACAGCAGAAACAGTAACCAACACCGCAGAAATCTCGATTGGTTCAATGTACACAATTCTGACTGAAAAACTAAACTTGAACAAAAATTCCACCCTATGCGTGCCCAATCTGTTTTATCTATGACATTTGCACACAAGGGCTGAGATTTCAATGAAAAGTTGAAATAAATGGGATAAAGACCCTGAGGCATTCCTTCAAATAATTGTTATAAGAGATGAAATACTGCCTTACCAGTACCATTCTAAAGACAAAGCACAATCAAAGCAGTGGTTACCAAGATGTGGAAGTGGTCCAGTCAAAGCAAAAGCAGACCAGTCAAGAGCAAAGGTCATGGCAAATTTTGGGGGGAATGCTCAAGGTACTTTGCTTGTTGACTTTCTGGATGGCCAAAGGATTATAATATTTTCTTATTATGAGAGTGTTTTGAGAAAGCCAGAGCTGTAGCAGAAAAATTCGCAGGAAATCTTCATCAGAGAGTACTTCTCCACCAGGAAAAAGCTCCTGCACATTCCTATTATCAAACAAGGGCAATTTTATGAGAGTTTTGATGAAAAATCACTAGGCATCCATCTTCCTGTCCTGAATTGACATTCCAACTTACTTTTGTTTCTTAAAAATATTTAAAATATACTCATTTTTTTTCAGATAATAATGTAAAAAAGACTGCATTTGCATGGTTAATTCACAGAATCCTCAGTTGTTTATGAATAGACCAAATGGTTAGTATCATCACTTACAAAATTATCTTTATCTTGATGAAGCTTATATTGAGAATTAAAGTTTATATGTTTTTTAATTTATATATTTTAGTTACATTTTTCCATGAACTTTTTGAAGTTCTCTCCTATAAAAGTTAAGAAAATTATGAAGCTTTATTAGGCAAAAGGAAAGAAACATATGTTTGTTGAGTTGATTCTGAAAAAATATATAAAGTTTATGTGATGCTATCTTGAAAAAGAACAAAGGATAAAATCGATAAATGAGTTTTTTAGAATTAAAAATAGGAGCTCAGAAGACATGTCATTCAGATTCCAGGCTCAGATGAGTGCAATTTGCAGTGAGTAGTCACCAACATCCCAAGCTCGTCTTGCTATAATGTGTTAGAAACTTCATAACTCCATCAATATTACAGCTGATACAGTAGAAAAGATGGTGTAAATATCGCTACCCTTTGCTCCTCTTCCATTAGAAACCTAGGCACTGAAAGCCACTTTTATAAAATTTAAAAGTGGAGACACTGCTCCAGTTATAATATTCATTTCTAAAATATTTGCTGTGATATTGAGGCAAATGTTCTCTTATTCTTATGGTCACAGAATAATACATA
The DNA here is from genome assembly GCF_002776525.5 of Piliocolobus tephrosceles. Taxonomy (NCBI): domain Eukaryota; kingdom Metazoa; phylum Chordata; class Mammalia; order Primates; family Cercopithecidae; genus Piliocolobus; species Piliocolobus tephrosceles. Next base: position 123,994,410 of record NC_045436.1, read on the forward strand.
ATATTTCACTCAAGAACAAATTTCTCAGAAACATGAGGATGTGAGACAAAGGCAAACAGAGAAGCTGGCAGAAGCTCAGAGGTAGATATATTTTGAGCTCCCCTCAAATGGTACTGCCCTGTAAACAAATCCAAAAGGAGACAAATCAAGATATGATTCACACCAGATGAAGACTAAGATCCCTAAACCTGTACCTTAGGCAGAAAATGAGCGTATGCTTATTACATGTGTCTTGAAAATGAATATATATATACACACACACACACACACACACACACACATACACACACACACACTTGTATCTATAAAATATACTTCAAGGAATATATATACATTCCAAGGACATTCCTGCTGAGTTTTTTTTAATACATACCACTACAATTTTATTGTAGACATATTATCAATTGATTTGAAAAACCCAGCACAACATGACCTCTTGATGAAATGTGATAGCCAATTTTAGGTGTCAATTTGACTGAGTTAATTCTGGAATACTTAGAAAACTAAGCAAATAATTATTATGTCTTTTTTTTTTTTTTTTTTTTTCCTTTTTGTGGAGAACGGGGTCTCGCTATATTACCCAGGCAGGTCTCGAACTCCTGGGCTCAAGCTATCCTCCCGCCTCTGCCTCCCTGAGAGCTGGGATTACAGGCGTGAGCCACCGCGCCCGGCTGCAAATAATTATTTTGGAGTGTGTCTATGAGGGTATTTCCAGAGGAGATTGGCATGTGTGTCTGAATGGATCAAGTGGGGAAAATGCATCCTCAATATGGATGAGCCCCATCCAATTAGCTGGGGGCTCTCGGATAGAACAAAAACAGAATAAAAGGCCAGTGAGTCTCTCTCTTTCCTGAAATTCTTCTTCTCTTGCCCTTGAATATCAGAACTCCAGGATTTCTGGACTTTTGACTCCTTACCGGAACCAACACTTACTCTAGTTACGGATTTGCCTTCCCTGTATGCGATGCTTTGACAAATCAACGTTGGTGGACTCACGGACTACCTCATTTGCTGTCATGGTATTCTCAGACATTTTGTTGTTATTATTTTTGTCCAAGGAACTCACTTTACATCAAAATAATTGCAGCAATGGACTCGTGTTCATTGAATTCACTGATTTCACTGTGTTCTCATCATCCTTAAGCAGCTAGCTTGATAGAACATGGAATGGACTTTTTAAGGCTAGAGCAAGTTTCTCTATAAGGCTGTATATACTCTGAATCAGCATCTACTACAAAGTACTGCTTCTCCCATAGCCAGTATTCACAGGACAAGTAATCAAGGAATGGAAATGGAAGTAATACCACTCCCTGTTACTCCTCGTAATCCACCAGCAAAATTTTTGCTTCCTCTTCCCAAGACTTTATGCTCTGCTAACCTAGGGGTCTTATTTGCAGAGGGAGTAATGCCTCCACCAGTAGACACAAAAAAGATTCCATTGAGCTAGAAATTAAGACTAACACCTGACACTTTGGGGTCTTCATGCCTCTGAGTAAACAGGCTAAGAAAAGAGATATGGTGTTAGCTGGGATGATCGATCTCGACTACTGAAGGGATTTTGGACTACCACTCCACAGTGGAGGTAAAGAAGAGTATGTCTGGAATACAAGAGATTTCTTAGGTTGTCCTTTAGTATTGTAATTCATTGTAATTATGGTCAGTGGGGAATTATGACAACTCAATCCAGTTAAGACTAAGAATGGCCCATATACTTCAGAAATGAGGCTTTGGATTACCCTGCTAGGTGAAGAACTATGACCAACCGTTTCTCTGGAGGTAAAGGGAATACAGAATTGGTAGGAGAAGAAGTAGTTAAAAATACCAGATATGACTACATGATCAGTTACAGAAATGAAGGCTGTAATTATCAAGAACATTTCTGTTCTATTTTGTTTTAAAATACGTTTGCATGTATAAATACATATATTAAACAAATGTCTTTGTTCTAATTCCTCTCTCATTTCACTATGCAAAATAAGATTTTTTGAATTTCTATTAGTTTTTAATTGTTAATTTTGCATCGTCGTATTTAAGTTATGAGATATCAAGAGAAAAGTAAACATTACCCAAAGGCATTATCTCCTCTTCTGGGGAAGGCATTAGTGCATTTTTGGTTGTATGCAAGGCAGTTAGATGTAAACTATTATCATGTTATTGTCTTTGGAGGGTAAATGTGGTTTAAGGAGAGGCATATGGGTGCCAGCTTGATAAGGGGTAGACTTATGATGGTTACTTTTAGATGTCAACTTAACTGGAGAAAGGACAACCTAGAGAACAGATAAAGGATTTTTAGGAGTGTGTTTGTAAAGATGTTTCCAGGGGAGATTGACATGGAAGTCTGAGTGGATTAAGTGGCGAAAATGTGTCCTCAATGTGAGTGATCATCATCCAATCAACTGGGGGGGCTTAAATAAAACAAACACAGAGGAAAAGGCCAGTTGATCTCACTTTTTCCATCTGGAACTTGGATACCCTCTTTTTGTTCTGCCCTGGAATACCAAAAATCCAGAACCTCTGGCCTTTGGACTCCAGAACTTACAGCAACAGGCCCCATGGCTGTCAGGCTTTTGGACTTGAACTGAGCCACACTACCAGGATTTGGCTAGATATATCCTGGTGTATCTAGTTTGCAGAAGACCTGCCATGAGATTTCTTAGCCTGTTGAATTATGTGAGATAAATCCCTTAATGAATTTATTCTCATATATCTATATAGCCATATGTCAATTAATGATGGGTATATGTTCTAAAAACTATTATCAGGCAATTTTGTCCTTGTGCAAATATCATAGAGTGTACTTATACAAATCTAAGTAGTATAGCCTACTACACCCTAAGTTATATGGCATAGCCTATTTCTCCTAGACTAGAAACTTGTAAAACATGTTACTCTACTGAATGCTGAAGGCAATTGCAACACAATGGTAAGTATTTCTGAATCTAAACATATCTAAACATAGAAAATGTACAATAGAAATATGGTATCAAAGATGAAAAATGATATACTGTTTAGGGCACTTACCATGAATAGAGCTTGCAAGACTGGAAATTGACCTAGGTGAGTGTATGAGTGAGTGGTGAGTGAATGTGAAGACCTATGACATTTCTATACACTACTGTGGACTGTATAAGTAGTGAATGTTTAGGCTACAGTAAATTACTTAAAAGATATTTTCTTTCATAATAAATTAACCTAAGCTTAGTTTAAATTTAAACATTATAAAGATTTTATTTTTTAAAAACACTTTTTTATCATTTTGTAATAACACTTAGTTTAAGACACAAATACATTTTACAACTATATAAAATATATTTTCTTTATATCCTTATTCGATAAACTTCTGTTTTTTGATTTATTTATCTACTTTTTAAATTTTTTGTTAAAAATGAAGACACAAATACACACATTAGCCTGGGCCTACACAGGTTGAAGATCATCAATATCACTGTCTTCCACCTCCACATCTTGTCCCACGGGTAGGTCTTCAGGGGAAATAACATGCATGGAACTGTCAGCACCTATGATAACAATGCTTTCTTCTGGAATATACCTAAGGAACTGCCTGAGGCTTTTTACAGTTAACTTATATTTCATAAGTAGAAAAAGTGCACTGCAAGATAAGGATAAGAAGTATAGTAATTATATAAACCAGTGAATGGTTGTTTATTATCAAGTATGTACTGCAAATAATTATATATGCTTTATTTTTATAAGACTGGTTGTGCAATTGGTTTGTTTACATCAACATCACCACAAACACATGACTAATACATTGAGCTTTGGGGATACAATGGCTATAATGTCACTAGGCAATAGAAATTTTTCAGCCCCATTAAAATCTTTTGTTTTCTTTTCCTACCAGTGACTTGTTTTTGATTAATACATAATAGATGTATATATTTTCAGGGTATATGTGAAAATTTGACACATTCATATAATATAAAATAAATCAAATCAAGGTAATAAAGATATCTACGATTTCAAATATTTATCTTTTCTTTATGCTAGAAAAATTTGAATTATTCTCTTCTAGATATTTTGAAATTTACAATGTATTAGTGTTAACTACAGTCACTCTACTGATCTATAAAATACTAGATCTTATTTATTCTATCTAACTGTATATTTGTAGCTATTAATTATCCTCTCTTTGACACTCTGTCCCTTCCACCCTTCCAAGACTGTGGTAACCAATAATCTTTCTATATTCATAAGAGTTCCTAGGAATTCTCTGTTCTTTAATTTTTTGAAATAGTTTCACTAGAATTGGTATTGGTTCTTTAAATTTTTGATAGAATTCAGCAGTATATTCATCAGTTTCTAGGCTTTTATTTAATTAAGACGATTTATTAAGATGTGAATCTCATTGTTATTGGCTTGTTATGCTTTTCTAGTTCTTTAAGCTTCAATCTTGGTAGGTTTTATGTGTCCAAAAATTCACCCATTTCCTTCAGTTTTTCCAATTTTTTGATGCATAGTTGTTCATAATAGTCTCTAATAATTTTTTGTATCTGATGTTTCAGTTGTTATGTGTTTTTTTTTTTTTTTTTCATTTCTAATTTAATTTATTTAGGTCTTTATTTTTTTCTAAGTCTGCTCTTTCTTATCTTTCAAGAAACCAACTTTTTGTTTGATTGATCTTTTGTTTCACTCTCAATTTCATTTACTTCTACTCTGATCTTCATTCTTTCTTTCCTCTTACTAATTTGGAATTTGATTTGTCCTTGTTTTTCTAGTTGCTTAGGGTTCATCATTAGGTTGTTTATTAAAACTTTTCTAATTTTTTGATATGGGTGTTTATTGCTATAAATTTCTTAATATGGTTTGGCTCTGTGTCCCCACCCAAATCTCACCATGAATTGTAACAATCCCCACTTGTCAAGCATGGGACCAGATGGAGATAATTGAAGCACGGAGTGTTTTCCCCCATGCTGTTCTCGTGATAGTGAGTAAGTTCTCATAAGAGCTCATGGTTTTATAATGGGCTTCCCCTTCACTCAGCACTCACTTTCTCTCCTTCTGCCCTGTAAAAAGGTGAAAAGATGTCTTCTATCATGATTGTAAGTTTTCTGAGGTCTCCCCAGCCAGGCAGAATTTTGAGTCAATTAAACTCTTTTCTTTATAAAATACCCAGTCTCAGGTATTTCTTCATAGCATCATGAAAATAGAATAAGGTAGAAATTGGTACCCAAAGTGGGGTGCTACTATAAAGACAGCCAAAGATGTGGAAGTGACTTTGGAACTAGGTAACAGGCAGAGGTTGGAACAATTTGGAAGTTGCAAAAGACAGCAAGATGTGGGAATGTTCAGAACTTCCTACAGACTCATTGAATGGCTTTGAGCAAAATGCTGATAGTGATATGCACAATGAAATCCAGGCTGAGGTGTTCTTGGATGGAGATGAGGAATTTTTTGGGAACTGGGGCAATGGCCACTCTTGCTATGCTTTAGCAAAGAGACTGGCAGCATGTTGCCCTACCCTAGAGATCTGAGGAACTTTGAACTTGAGAGATACTCTCTGAAATTGGAATTTATGTTTAAGAGGGAGCAGAACATAAAAGTTTGGGAAATTTGCAGCCTGGTAATGCAGTAGAAAACAAAAACCTATTTTCTGAGGAGAAATTCAAGCTGGCTGCAGAAATTTCCATAAGTAATGAAGAGCCAAATATTAATCACCAAGACAATGGGGAAAATGTCTCTGGGGCATGACAGAGGTCTTCATGGCAACCCCTCCCATCACAGGCCCAGAGGCTTAACAGAAAAAAAATAGTTCCATAGGCTGAGCCCAGGGCCTTGTTGCTTTGTGCAGTCTCAGGACATGGTACCCTGCATCCGAGCTGTGGCTAAAAGAAGCCAACGTGCAGCTCAGGCCATTGCTTCAGAGGGTGCAAACCCCAAGCCTTAATGACTTATACTTGGTGTTGGTCTTGAAAGTGCACAGAAGTTAAGAATTGATGTTGGGGAACCTTCACCTAGATATCAGAGAATGTGTGGTAGTGCCTGGATGTCCAGGCAGAAGGTTATTGCAGATGTGGAGCCCTCATGGGGAACCTATGCTAGGGCAGTTCAAAAGGGAAATGTGAAGTTGGAGCCTCCATACAGATTTTCCACTGGGGCACTTCCTAGTGGAGCTGTGAGAAGAGGGCCATCATCCTTCAGACCCCAGAATGGTAGAGTCATTTACAGCTTGCACCATGTGCCAGGAAAAGCTGCAGGCACCCAGCCCATGAAAGCAGCTGGGAGGAGTCTGTGTCCTGCAAAGCCATAGGGGTGGTGCTGCTCAAATTCATGGGTGCCTGCTTCTTGCATCAGCAAGAATGGATGTGACATATGGAGATAAAGGAGATCATTTTGAAACTTCAAGATTTAATGACTGCTCTACTAGATTTTTGGACTTTCATGGGGCCTGTAACTCCTTTGCTTTGGCCAATTTCTCCCATTTGGAAAAGGTGTATTTACCCATCACCTCTATACCCGCATTGTACCTAGGATGTAACTAACTTGTTTGTGGTTTTATAGGCTCATAGGCTGAAGGGACTTGCATTGTCTCAGATAAGACTTTGGACTTGGACTTTTGGATAAATGCTGGAATGAGTTAAGACTTTGGTGGGGTGGGGGGGGGGGCGCTGTTGGAAAGGTATGACTCTGTTTTGAAATGTGAGGACATGGGATTTTGGAGGAGCCAGTGGCAGAATGATATGGTTTGGCTCTGTCACCACCCTTGAATTTTAATAATCCTCTTGTGTCAAGGACAGGACCGGGGGAGATAATTGAATAATGGGAGTAGTTTCTCCTATGTTGTTCTTATGACAGCGAGTGTGTTCTCACAAGAGCTGATGGTTTCATAAGGGACTTCTCCCTTAGCTTGGCACTCATTCTCTCTCCTGCCATGCTGTGAAGAGGTGCCTTCTGCCATGATTGTAAGTTTCCTGAGGCCTCCACAGCTATGTGGAATTGTGAATCAATTAAACTTCTTTTCTCTATAAATGACCCAGTCTTGGATATTTCATCATAATAATATGAAAACAAATGAATACACTTCCTTCTTAGTACTGATTTCCCTGTATGTCATAGATTTTGGTATGTTTTACTATCATTTTCATTTGTTTTCAGAAATTTTAAAAATTGTCTTCTAAATTTTTTTATTGAACCATTATTTGTTCAGGAAAATGTGTCATTTTCATATGTTTTCATAGATTCTGAGGTTCCTCTTGTTGATTTTTATTTTTATCCCATTGTGATCAAGAAAGAGACCTTGAATATTTGTTTTACTTTTTGAAAATTTGTTAAGACTTTTTTGTGGCCTAATCTATGGCTTATTTTAGAGAATGTTCCATGTCCTGATTTAAAAAAATACATATTCTGTGGCAGTTGGGTGAAGTGTTCTGTAAATGTCAATTAGGTTTATTTTGTCTAGTGTGTAGCTTAACTCCAAAGTTTCTTTGTTGATTTTCTGTCTGGATGATCTGGCCATTGCTGAGTGTGGGGTCTTGAAGTCCACAACTATTCTTGTATTGCTCCTGGTTTCCATTTAGATATATTGTTTTCTTTATATACTTGGGTGCTCTGATGCTGAATGCATAGATTTTTATAATTGTTATGCCCTCCTGCTAAATTGACCCTTTTATCATTACCTAATGAAATTATTTGTTTCTTTTTACAATTTTAGATTTGTTGTCTATTTTATCTAAGTATAAGTACTCCTGTTCCTTTTAGGTTTCCATATGCATGGAGTATCTTTTTTCATCTCTCCACTTGCAGTTTATATATGTCTCTGGAGGTGACGTGGGTTTCTTGTAGGCAGTGTATTGTTGGGTCTTGTTTATTTACTCAGACATTCTATGAATTTTTAAAGTTTTACATTATTTTTGTTTTTCTTTTTCTTTCTCAGACTATTTTTTATAAAAACCCTCTGTGACTTTTAATACGAGAATTTAGTCCATTTACATTCAACATTTTTATTGATCAGTAAAGACTTTCTGCTGCCATTTTGTTGCTTATTTACTGATTATTTCATAACTCTTCCCTTTCTTTTTTTACTGTCTTCCTTTTTGTTTTTTTTCTCTAGTAGCATGTATCAATTAGATTATTTTTATTTTTAGCATATCAATTATAGATTTTGAATTGTGATTACAATGTACCTTACAAATACACCTTATAAACATAAGTCATTTTAAAGAGATAACAACTTATCTTAAATATTTTAAAAAAGAAACACACAAAGAATAAAACAAAAACTAAAAAAATCTATGCTAACCTCCTTCAGTTTGATTTTTTATTCTATCAATTTACATATTTTTATATTGCTGATCTCTCAATTGCTATAGCTATTACTGTTTTTGACAAGTTTGTCTTTTAAGCTTCATTTCAGAGTTATGTGAGAACTGCACATCACACTATTGGAATATTCTGGTGCTGTCTTTGTATGTAATTTTACCAGTGGGTTTTATACCTTAAAATGTTTTGAGTTTTCTTCGCATTTCAGTGTGTTTTTGCTTGTTTCTTTCAGGATTAAAATCATTTTAGTATCTCTTTTAATGTGGATCAGATGATAATAAATTATCTCAGACTGCATTCTACTAGAAAAGGCAATATCTCTCCTTCCTAGGTGAATGATTACTTTGATAAATACAATATTCTTGGAAGGTAGTTTTTTTTTTTTTTTTTTTTTTTTTCCTTTCTTTCTACTCCCTCCTGTCCTGTATGGTTTCCTTTGAGAAATCGGTTGCCAAACAAATTGAAGTTCTTTTGTAGATTATTTTCTTCCTTTTTTCTTGATGCTTTAGGATTCCCTCTTTGCTCTTGAACTTACATCATTTGAGTATTATATGTCTTTGTGTAGTCTTATTGGACTGAACTTGTTTGATGTTCTCTGACCTTTCTGTACCTAGATATTTAACTCTTTCTCAAGTTCTGGGAAGTTTTCTGTTATTATTTCTTTGAATAAGTAAGCTTTTAACCCCTTGCCTTTACTTAACTTTATCTTGAACACCAATACTTTTTTATTTGTTGTTTTGAGGTAATTTTCTATGTCTTATAAGTGATTTTCATTTCTTTCCATTCTTTTTTTTCCTCTTTTCTCCTCTGTATATTTTCAAATAACTTGTCTTCAAGGTAACTGGTTCTTTCCTCTACATAATCTATTCAGCTGTTGAGAACCTCTAATGAATTTTTCAGTTCAGCAAATTCAATTTATTCAGATGCTAAGCTTAGTACCCATTAGTTTTCTTGATTCTTTTTCTCCTCCTGTCCTCCACCCTCAAGTAAGTCCCAGTTGCTGTTGTTCCCCTGTATTTGTTCATGTGTTCTTATCATTCAGCTCCCACTTATAAGTGAGAGCATGCAGTATTAGGTTTTCTATTTCTTCATTCGTTTTTTAAGGAAAATGGCCTCCAGCTCCAACCTTGTTCCTACAAAGGACATGATCTCGTTGTTTTCTTTGGTTGTATAGTGCTTCATGGTGTATATGTATCACATTTTTTTATCCAGTGTGCCATCGTTGGGCATTTAGGTTAATTATATCTCTTTGAGAAAAGCTAAAATTTACACACACACACACACACACACACACACACAAAGACTGATCCTAACAAATATTGCACAGGATGTTAAAAGATCACAATTTGGAAATATAGAGAATGGGAGTTAAATGGGTGCAAACTCTAGGAAAACTGACACAATCTACTAAAACTGAATTTATATAAGTCCTGTGTTCTCACAGTTTTACTACTAGTTATTCTCTTAAAAGAAATGGTACATATATACACCAAAGGACATGTAAAAGAATGTTTATATTCTTAGTAGTCAAATACTAGAACAAACCCTGAAATCCACCAACAGTGTAATTGGTAACCAAATCATGGTATATTTATACAATGAATACTATACGGCAATAAAAAAGTTTAACCACTGCCACATGAAATAATAGCTTGATTTTATGACAATGCTGAGTGAAAGAAAATAAACATTGTAAATAAAAATTCAGTAAGTCTCTAGAAAGTTCTAAACCTTCTTACATTTTCCTTTCCTCTTCTGAGAATTGCTTCAACCTCTGCTGTTACCCATTTCCAAAGTCACTCGCACATTTTCAGATATCTTTTCAGCAGTGCTGCGCTCTATTGGTGCCAATTAACTGTATTAGGTCATTTTCACACTGCTGATAAAGTCATACCTGAGACTGGGAAGAAAAAGAGGTTTAATGGACTTACATTTCCACATGGTTGGGAGGCATTACAATCATGGTGGAAGACAAGGAAGAACATGTTACATCTTACATGGATGACAGAAGACAAAGAGAGATTCCGCAGGAAACTCCTGTTTTTAAAACCATCAGATCTCTTCACTTTCACATGAACAGCATGGGAAAGACCTGCTCCCATAATTCAGTTAACTTTCACTGGGACCATCCCATAGCATGTGGAAATTGTGGGAGCTACAATATGAGATTTTGTTGGGGACACAGAGCCAAACCATATCTGTTAGAAATAAATTATTTAATTTCATAGTTTTTCTTCCAAATTATGCCAAATCACAAGATTTCTTATAATTTGTTCCTTTTTTCTGAAAATATTTTTTTCTATTGCCCGTAAAAAATACTATGAGTTGAAAATATTTGGAAAAATTACATGGAAAAATATATGATATGTTCTCAAGGTTATTGGAAGTTAATGCATTTAAATTTGCTTTCACATATTGGGGGGTCAAAGTAACTCTGATTATTCTTCCAGGGAAAATGAATATATATATTTTTTTTCTCCAAAAGCAAAGCCTTTGAAAGTGCTGTAAGCTTGACAGTTATAATTTGAAACATCCACTTTGTTCTTTGAAGGATGTCTGGATCAAATAACATTTTAAAAACAGATGAAGAAGACATAAAAATATGATTAAGGATGTTTTTGTTTTAATAAAAAATATCTATAGGGAAGTTGGATGATGTTCAAAGAATGGATGATTTGAATTTTATTTACAGTTCCCCTATAATGTTTGTACTAAATTCAAATATATTTAAGATAATAAAGGAAAATATCTTGAGTACGGCACTACTCTTTATTTTGGGCTTTACCCTAATTCAACCTACTTCAACTTCAATGTTAAGATAGAATGCTTTCGACTGCAAATCTCCAATCAAATATTAAATATTTATTTAGCAATTTTGTATTGGCTTAAACACATTTGTCGGTTTAATTATTCTTTACATTCAGTTTTGAAATGTGAGATTTTCTTTATTAAAGATATTTACATCTGAAACACAATCTACATGTTATCTGAATAGATGTTATTCCCACAACCTCCATCATGACTACCAACTTTGAGTATCAGTCTCTGCATGGTACTTCAACTCCCAAAATGTTGAAAAATAATGTAGTTCTTATTACCATTGTTTCACTCTGAGGGGAAGAGTATATATATTTTGCATAACCCAGAATCTTCTAAAATACTTTAGTCCTATTTCACTCTCCTTAATGCTTCCTAGCCTTGCCACATATTGCACCTTCAATCTCTTCTTTTATTACTGATCTGTGTTTTTGCATACACTGAAACCCTGTATTCTAGTTCAATCCCAATTCTACCCCACTCTCAATCCCCTTATAATTCTAGCAGAAATATTCTGTAGCAAGTAAACTTTAAAATCTGTAAAAAGATATTAAAATCAGTTTTAATTCATTGTTTATGTTTTGTCACAAAAGGAATTCTAAATAGTCAGGTATAACCCAAATTTTTATTTTAAAAAGTCAAGATAGGTAAAACTTTTGTTTATGTAACTCTATTATTGATGGCTTTTTATATTGAGTACAAACTTCAAACATTCAGCTTTTCACAGCGTGGTACTAGTTTTTGCTTTTATTTGTCTAATGTTATTTTTTAATATTACCCATTGTAAACCCCTGTCCCTTGTTGGAATTTTATTTTCCTACATTTAACATGATGCTAGCCTTTGTTCTTTGTCGCATCTCATGCTCAGATTTAGAGAAACTCCTTTTTTAAATTATACAAATTTACCCATATTGTACGTTCAGTTCAGCTTTTATATTGCCCAGAAGTTCAAAATGTATAATTTCAGTTTATATTAATTTTCAAACATGCTGAGTTAGTAGCTATTGTGACACCACTAACAAAATCAATTATTGTCTAATATTTTACATCATGAGTTTTATATCTCTAACAAAACATAGAACTTCTAAGTTCTAGAAACATACTTTATGCCCCTCTTCACTTTCTTCTCAATAACTTAGTACTGCAGTAATATATAGTAAAATGGACACAATAATCCTATTGGGTCAGGTTATGTGGTACATTAGCATAAAATACTAAGCAAAATTTCTGGCACGTAAGTATGTGCTAAATATTAGCTAATGGTAGTTAATCAGTTTGTCTTCTCAGCTTGCTATTTTGAAAACTACTCAGACTGTTTTTCAAAATTTGATCATTTTGAAGGTTCAATTTTATATTTATAACTAAGAGGGGATTTTTACAAAAACAAATGTAATATATTTCTGCAATGTAGACAAAGTATTTTGACTGAGTTATTGTTACAGGAGGCAAAATGTGAGAGAAATCTTCATTGAAGTATGTACACTTATTTATATAACAGTGCTTAGATTACTTGATCTTTGAGTGCTTCTAGTAATATCATTTTAACTGGAAGTATGTGATATAAATGTAACAACGTTTTAAGATGAAACATAGGAAAACATTATAAATCCTAAGCATGATCCTTAAAAATGCTAGCTGAATGATCTCCCTTATGATTACTTGGTTATTCTAACTCTGGAGTCCAACATGACTTAAACTGTAGTGTTGGTGGTGTTAGTAGTGTGTGAGTGTATGTGTTTGAGTGGTTGTGATATACACTGAACTTGTCTTTCCTTTCTCACCTGATCTAAGTAGAAACTAATAATCCTATATTCATGGATATTTTCCCACACTGATTTGTTGCCAGTTGATCCTCTACATTATGGGTCACAGAATCTGGCTAAAAAGTTGCAAGCTCATGAATTTTGTTAATAAATTCTATATGTCTTGTGATATCGGAAATATAATCATTCTACATCTTCTTATCTTTTCCAAGCAACCGGTATAAATTTGTTGGTTTACAGCAAATTATATTGTCAAGTCTGACAAGATGAAGAGAATCTTGTTACTTCTAGGTGGCCTTGGTCTGTTTCCGTGGTTTGGGTCTGATTTGAATATTTAACTTCCTTTTGGAAAAATCATTATTAAATTACCAGAAGCCTTTTTAATTGTGCTAAGGCTAACAAAATAATGATGTTTATTTAGAGAAAGAACTGGATGAATGAATGAAATATAAATAATCTGGTCAAAATAACATTGTGGGCCTGTACCATGTTACCTTCTTATAAAGCATCTGGTACTATTTCATGTGTAAGAAACAGTTCACCAGATGAGCTGGGCCTGTTTCATTTATAAGATTGTTATGTTCTCATAGAACCCTTTTTTTATGGAAAATGACATCATTGATTTAATAATAAGGACACATTTGGAGAAGATGTAACAATATGCTATTTCCCTCTAAAAAACAACACACAGTATTTTCAAGGCAAATGCTAGAGTTGATGCTTTCCATCTGGTGGGAGGTAAAGGAAAATGGCACCAACATAATGTTATCAAATAGCTAAACTTTGTGAGATACATCCAGCTTAGATGAGAAAGCTTTCTCTAAATGTCTTGCTACAGGGGTTGGCGACAGGCCTAGATTTGAAAATCATTTTAAAGCCTTCTTTATATTTATTCAAGGAAATTCTAAGAAGCAGCATCATCTTTATCACTCTAGACTTTACAGAACCAAATATTTTTTTTTTTCAGTTATATGATGATATACTTTTGGTCCCCATTTTTCCTTGTGGAGATGATCAATAGAATTATGTTTTAAACCTATTGTATCTGTTCTGTCCTTTACATTTGACAAGTGTATTTTTAGTCATTCTATTGAAGTGTTTTAAAAATCTGTTAAGCATAAAGATTCCATAACCACTCTGAATGAGGTCAAATCCTGCCAACAAAATATAAAACATAAAATATAAAATACATAGAAATTTATTTATCTAAAAGGTGAAATATGTGTACACTGAAAACTATAAGACATTGATGAAAGAAATTAAAGAAGACCCAAATAAATGAAAAGATATATTTATTTTGTATTCATGGACCAGAAGAATTAATATTTTTTAAGTGTACATACTACCCAAACTAATCTACAGATTCAGTACAAATTCTATTAAAATTCCAATTATTTACTTCACATAAATAAAAAAATCCAAAATTTATATGGAACCACAGAAGTTCCAAAATATACAAAGCAATCTTAAGAAAGAAAAGCAAAGCTGAAGGTATGACAGTATATGGTTTCAAAATATACTGCAAAGCTATAGTAATGAAAACAGAATGATGCTGCCATTAAAAAGACATATAGACTATTGAAACAGAATTGAGAGCCCAATAATAAACTCACACATGTATAGTTCACTAGTATTTGCAAAGGCACCAAGAAGACATAACGAAAAAAAAAAAAAATAGTCATTTCAATAAATAATGCTAGCGAAAGGAAAAAACTGAATCATTAATAGCCCTTGCAAAAGTCAAATCTATGATAATTGATGATTTAAATGTAAAACATAATATCATAAACTTCTAGAAGAAAAGACTGGTCTTGGTAATGACTTTGGATTTTACACCCAAAGCACAAGGAACAGAAGGAAAAATAGACAAGTGGGACTATAGCAAACTAAAAAAAAAAAAAAAAAAAAAAAAAACACTTTTGCACAGCAAATACACAAATCAGCAAAATAAGATATTCTAAAGAACAGAAAAAGATATTTGTAAACTATATATCTGATAAGGAGTTAATATTGAAAATATGCAAGAACTCATACATCTGAAAAACACGGAAGGCAAAATGTGAAAGACACCTTCATTAAAAGATGTACATTTATTTATATAACTGCTTGGATTACTTGATCTTTGAATGCTTCTAGTAATATCATTTTAGCTAGAAGTATGTGATACAAATGTAAAAATGTTTTAAGATGAAGTGCAGAAAAATGTTATAAATCCTAAACAGGTTTCTTAAAAATGCTAACCAAATGATCTCCCTTACGATTACTTGGTTATTGCAACTCTGGAGTCCAACATGACTTTTAAACTGTAGTGTTGGTGGTGTTATAGTGTATGGGTGTATGTGTATGTGTGCTTGCGATATACACTGAATTTGTCATCATGTTTACACTTGAATATATACAATCCTAAAACTAAATATTTTTAAAAGATGCATTCAAAATATTTTTCTAAGATGATGGCTAAAATCTATAATACATGGAAAAATATTTAAAATATAGTTTAATTATAAAAAAAGTTTCCAAAATAATATTTTAACAGAATCGCCTTCTTGTAAAACATATTATATATATATAGTTTATATATATAACATATCATATTATATATTATTTATATATGTTTGTACATAAACATTGCATATATGTTATATATAGAACACATTTCATAGTGTACTGCATAAAGATAGAGGGTTTTCATTACTTCTATAAGTTGTAATAAAATATTTTCATTGGTTCTAACAGAAGCAAGAAAATATTGTGGTAGGCTCTTTCAAGCAGGCTGCCCCAGCATTTTGACACGTCACAACTTAAAGATAATTTATTGAGATTTTTTTGTTTCCAATACCAAAGTTTCTTAAGGGTTTTGATTTTAAAGGATAAGTTTCTCAATACGATGTCCTTCATACTGGTTTAAATCAGAGAGCTAACTTTCTCAAGAATATATTCTTGATGCTCTCAGTATTTACAGTTTTATAGTTTAACAAGTCCTATTGGTTTATTTTAGCTGATTTCCTCGTTTTAAATTTTTCGTTAGTATAATTTATGATTTTATCATATTACTTTTAATAGTTTCCCATCTCCTTAAGATTGATTTTCTTAGAGTTTATGTCCAAGCCTATGTTGTCCTAGTGTTAATCTGTTCTGATAGTAATAGCTGGGATATTGGTATCCAGATTCCTGTTAGCCTGATCTAAACTATTTGGTCAATTTTTCCCCAGCCAGTTCCATTTCCAGAGATGTGATCCTTTGGAGGGAACTCTATTTCTTTGACTTTATGTTACTGTTTAGAGGAAATTATTTGAGAACAGCCTCATCTCCTCTCTGCTACTCACTCTTCCTTAAAGATGGAGTGATTATTTGTTAGGTGAATTAGGGACAAGGACTTGAACATACTGGCACAGACTTGTTTGTGCTTCTCTTTTTCTATCTGCCTGCCTGCAGAGAGAGTGTGGTTTAATTTGCTCTTTGCCTTGAGATCATGTTGAAGTGATTGGCTGAGACTGTCAGAGTATGTTCTGTGTTGTCCCTTCTGTACCAGTGAAAGAAGAAGGGTGAGAGAAGGATGTTGGCAATAGGTAAGCCCTTTGTCCAAAGTTCAAAAGCCGTGATCTCCACTCAGTTATTGCAATAGTAAAGCTGACAGTCTGATAAAAATATTTTTGTGTCCAGTTAAGAACTTTAAAGCAATAGACAGGTAAGTATCAGACCCTTGTGCAATCCTAAAAACAGTCTATTCTTATTTTCTCTTGTGCTGTTTTAGCAAAACAGGATCTTAATCAGATGCTCTAATTAAGCCTCCTATTGAACCCCTAAAGCGTTTTAGAACTGTACTTGCTATAATCTTTCTGGATTTGAGAAATTATTTATGGGCAATTTTATTTCTGCATGAAATTTCCTTCTTGTCATTCCAATTTTTATAATATTTCTACAGGTTTCTCATTTTAAATTGTGATTAAGCCCATGGTATTATATAGCAAGCTTGCTAGACTTTGAATCTCTCTTCTGTTGCTTACTGGCTATGTGAACTTGGGCAGGTTTCATCACCTATAAAACGGAGGCAAAAATAACACCTTACTACTGTTGTTTTGCTGATTAACTAAAATAATATGTAGGAGGTATCTGACACAATATGCATATGTTGTTACTAAGAATAATATTATGCCTTTTATTTTGACTCACTTTCATCTCAGAAATCCTCAAAACTAGTATCCATGTATTCATGAACCATCGCTTAATATTAATAACTTAAAAGAAACTTGAGGAGGTAGAGAGACATAATTATATCTTATCTTCAAGTTGCTTATGGATGGATAAGATGGAAATAAAAATATAATACAATTTAAAAAAAAAATGTGTCAGTGGAGGAACATAGCTAAATTATTGTGGTTCTTGAGATAAATGTGAAACTAGTTTTAACTGGAAAGACCAAAGCAGAAGCGGGCATGAAAGTTAATGCAGTTGTTTTAGGTATTATTGAGTTAATAAGATTTACACACCTGTAAATGAAGTTTGTGTAAGAATTCATCATTGTGGCCTGAATTAGATTTTAAATTTAATGGCATTTTAAAAATAACTCAGGTTATAATCTAACTAAATATTAGGAAATTTAAGCAAGCTAATTTGAAATTTAGCAATTATTTTTTTTCATAATATGAGTTGTCTTCTTGAAATGTCCAGAGTCATTTTAGATCAAACTACAACCAAAATAAAAATAAAATTTTGTAAGAAGAATGGCATAAGGAATCAAAACTATGAAAGTGTTTTGGGGGAATAAAAACTATATTTTATCCTCTTGGTGTTGAAAATAAAACCTGTTTTGGCCTTAGGAAATATTTACCTACTTATTAACTGCTGTTATTTTAAATTTTGTATTGTTTAATTATTAATTTTTCTATACTGCTTTCTAATTTTTAAAAGTTTGTTGCTATATCTGGGGAAAATTTTGTTGTTGTTGTTGACAAAAATAAGCAATAGTAGTTTTCAAGCGATACTAAAAAAGAAAGATATTTCTGAAGTGCTCAACTTGCAGAAAAAAATTATCTGATATACTGGTATTTTCTTTGCCATCTATTAGCAGTAAAATGGGTTGAGACACAAAGTTTGTTAGCTCTTTAGGAAAATTACTTGTTTACAGAGAGCATGTAATTGAATACTAAATGTAACAATGTCTAAAAGTTTTTGAAAGCAATTTTCATGATGCAAGAAGATAGTCAAGTGATTTGAAACTCCAATTTCTTTGAGGATTTCAGATGTACCAAATATCATACAAAACCATAGATGTTGTTGAACTATAGCCAATTTGCTGGTAATATCAAATGATATTTTTCTTTTAAGTAGAAATAGTAGGAGAGAGTACCATTTATCCTGAACCAAGACATTGTAAATAAGCACACACTGTCATCTTGCATGCAAAGTCTTCCTGAGATGGGAAACTGAAATGAACACATTATCTGGAATGTATTGAAAAGGAGATCTAAAACATAGTTGTTTATTAAAGTTTCTAATTGTGAGGCTCTTTGAAGTCTTTAGGACAGCAATTTGTTTCTAGTGAGTCTGGGATGAGGAGAGTAGGAAATAGCTCGGTATTTCCTTTCTCTCAGTGGAATCATCATGTAAAAGATTACAAACAGATTTCTCTCCAAGAATCAAAGTCAAAATTGAAGTAAAACAGATGCTTCCTATTGATAAGTTGAAAATCAGAAACATTTAAGAAGAGTGCAATTTGTTTTACAAGTTCAAGATAGAGCAAAATATGTCTATATGCAGGCATCCATTAAAAGCTGTAATTTTTATTAAAAATTATTTTATAATAATATAAAAGGAAGTTTCTGCTTCTATTCTACCCAATAGCCATTCTCCTTGTCCCATTGATGGAAGCATTCTTTCTAAAATTATAGAACCTGACAATGCCATAGACATTCCCAGATTCCTGTCCTCCTAGTGCTTGCTATGTAAACCGTCCTGACAAATGGGATCAGAGAACTCTGTTGGGAAATATTTCTCCTTGCTTAAAGTGAATTAAATACATCCTATCTCTTCATTACTTCATGTCTGTACATGAAGTCTGAAACTGAGTTGCATTTGTGATCATGACAGGAAAGACAGCATATGTGTTGAGGATGGCATAAGGAACCGATGACAACCACCACCATCATCAGTTACTTCATTAAGATGAAACATCAGTGTTGGAATTTGTCTACCATTATTCTTCTCACCCTATGAGATAATAAACCCTCCTAATTTTTATTTAATTTTATAAAAGTATGCTGTTCCCTGTAGCTACACATATCCTAAGGCATAGAGTGGTTGTATTTCCACTGTGAGAATAATTCATTTTGGTATTTTTGAAGAGTAGTTTTAATATGTATACCCTAGTGGGACCCCTAAGGAATCATGCCCTTG
Source organism: Piliocolobus tephrosceles (assembly GCF_002776525.5). Classification (NCBI taxonomy): domain Eukaryota; kingdom Metazoa; phylum Chordata; class Mammalia; order Primates; family Cercopithecidae; genus Piliocolobus; species Piliocolobus tephrosceles. Next base: position 124,013,663 of record NC_045436.1, read on the forward strand.
TATTATTCCCTCTCCTTAAGTGTGGGCAAAATGTGTAAGTTGCTTCCAGGCAGTAGAATATTAAAAAAAAGATGGGATAGTCGCTTCCTAGATTAGGTTACTTATGTAAGACCCTCTTTCAGCAGACAAGAATAAGATTCTCCTACTGGCCTTGAGAAAGTAAGCTGCACACTGTGAAAGGGCCACAGTCAAGAAACTAAAGGTGGGCCTCAGGAGCTGAGGGCAACTCCTGCCTGACAGTTAGCAAGAAAATGAGGGCCTCACTCCTTCAACCACAAGAAATTGAATTTTACCAACAATCATGTGAGCTTGAACGCTGAGCACCAGAAAGAATGTGGTCCAGCTGATAGCTTGTTAGCAGACTTTTAAGACCCTTAGTCCACGATCCACCCAAGCCTTGCTTAGATTCCTGACCTAAGGATGTTGTCAGATAATAAATGTTTGTGATTTTAGGGTTTTTGTGATTAGTTATGTGGAAATTAATATCTAATATATCAAGTCACCAATACTTGCCCTGATAGGTAATTTTTATTTCACAATCAGTTCATATTCACCAAATCTATAATTGAGGCTTCTATGTTTTGTGACCCAAAGAACAAACATTACAAGTCACAATTTGCAATGTCTATTATTTCACCATTTACAGCCAGTTATGCCATCTTCAGATAAAATGTATAGCATCGGCTAAGCTTTCTAAAGCAATATTCTATTACGTTTCTTTCCTGAAAGGTGTCATTTTTGTTTTACTCCATAAAATTGACAAAGCTCTTTATAAATATCAAATATTAGCACCTGGCAATGGTGTGGAAAAATAGATGGTCTCATATTATGACAGTGGATATGATAAATTGTAAAAACATTTTAAAGAGTAATTTGACAATACATTTTAAAATATTTTTTCTTCATTACCTCAATACATCAAATAATTCAAATCAAGTACTTAATCTTATACCCAGCACACCTCAACAAATTGCACTTGTGCAAAACAAAATACATCTGTTTTCCTCTCAACTCTAACTATCGCCCTTTCCCCTTTTCAATGTTCACTATTTTAGTAAATGTTACTTCTATGATCCCAGTTGTCCAAGCCAGGGTATTTCCCTCCCCAAACTCTCTTTATCATTAAAAATGAAGAGTTGCCAGTTCTGTATCTGCCATTTCTACTCTTCAATCACACATTATGCTATTAAGAACTCACTATGTCATTACTTAAAGAAAGTCCTTCAATTACTCTCCTTTACGTGAATTACAAGGGCCACCTAACCCAACCCTTGTTTTTTTGATGGCTCCTTCTTTGACAATGTTGAGGAAGAATCTTAGATCTGGAAGGGCCTTAGATAATCAGTTAGCTTAATGCTCATTAAATAGAATGTAAGACAAAGTCCTGACTATTTCAAAATGATGCTCTCTCAAGTTTTGTATAGATTTGGAATGCATGTTTAATATTCTTTGTTCAGACTCAAGGTCATTTTATCTTCTGCTTTAAATAAACTGGTAAATTGAATTTACTGTGTTGTGTAGTTTTAGTTTTATTATAAAACATATCATTTTTAAATAGAACACTTTTGAACCAGTTTTAGGTTCAGATAAAAATTGAATGGAAGGTACAGAGATTTTTCAATATACCTCTGAATGTGCACGGGCATAACCTTTGCTATTATTAGCCTCCCCCACCAAACTAGTACATTTGTTAAAATTGATAAACTGGCTCTGAAACATTATTATTACCCAAAGCCCATAGTTTACCTTAGGGTTAGATCTTGGTGTTTTGCATTCTATTGGTTTGGACAAATATATAGTGACATGTATCCACCCTTACGGTATCATGCAGAATCATTTCACTGACCTAAAACTCCTCTATTCTCCCCTTATTTATCCCTAACCACTGGCAACCACTGATCTTTCCCAGAGCACTGGCCTTTCACAGAAGTTATTAATTTTAATAAAATTCAGCTCATCACCTTTTTTCTTTTGTGGGTTGTGCCTTGGTGTTATATGTAAAAAGTCATTGCCATACTCTAGATCTTCTAGATTTTCTCTTACATCATCTTCTAGGAGTTTTATAGATTTTCATTTTATATTTAAGCATAGAATCTATTTGAGTTAATAATCAAAAGAGGTGTAAAATCTAATTTTTGATATTTTTTCATGTAAGTGTCCAGTTGTTCCAGCGTCATTTGTAGAAAAGATTTTTTTCCTATTGTATTGCCTCACTTTTTTGTCAAAGATCAGTTGACTATATCTATATAGGTCTATTTTTGAACTCACCCTTCTATTCCATAAATCTTTTTGTCTGTTCTTTTGCCAACATTACACTGTCTTTATTACTGGCTTTATAGTAAGTCATGAAGTGAAATAGTGACAGATAACTCCACCTTTGTTATCTCCTGCAATATTATGTTGGCTTTTCAGCAACTCTTGCCTCTCCATAGCCTCTCCTAACTAATTATGGGGCTATTCAGATTTAATATTTCTTTATTATTTAGTCCTGGTGTTTTTTTTTTTCCTAGAAACTTGTCCATTTTGTCTAGGTTATCCAATTTGTTGGTATACAATTGGTCATAGTACTCTCTTATATTTCTTTTTATTTCTATAAATTAAATAGTGATGTTCTCATTTTCATTTCTGATTTTAGTAATTTAAGTGTTTTTTCTTTATTGTATTTATCTACAGTTAAAAATTTGTCATTTTTTCTTTTTAAGTAACAAACTTTGGGTTTCATTGATTTGCTATATTTTCTTTTCATTCCCTATTTTGTCTATCTTTCCTCTAATCTTTATTATTTTATTTCTTCTATTAACATTAGTTTTAGATTTTTATTTTTATTTAGTTCCTTTAGTGGAAAAGTTAGGTTGTTGATTTAAGATGCTTCTTGTTTTTTAATGTGTTTATAGCCATAAATTTTCTCTTATCGCTGCTTTTGCTTTGTTCCATAAGTTTTGGTATGTGTGTGTTTTCATTTTTATTCACTTTGAAGTATTTTGTAATTTACTTTTTTTCTTTGATCCATTGGTTGTTCAAAAGTGTGCTGTTTAATTTTTACAATTTCATAAATTTTTTAATTTTAATTTTGTTATTGATTTTGTTTTGTGATTGATTGTTAACTTTATCCCATTTAGGTAGAACAAGATACATTGTCTTATTTATCATTTTAAATCCATTCAGAAAATTTGTAGCCTAACATTGTTTGTTCTGGAAAATGTCTCACTTGCCCTTGTGAAGAATGTACCTGGGTATGGTCATCCCAATTGATGTAGAAAACTCATTTGAAAAAAATAACAATCTTTTATGATAAAACTCAACAAACTAGGAAGAAAAGAAACTGCTGCAATATATTAAAAGCCATATGTGAAAACACCCACAGTAAATATCATATTTATTGGTTAAAAAATAAATGTTTTTTCCTCTAAGATGAAGACAAAAATGTTTACTCTCACCACTTCTATTTTATGTAATATTAAAAATTCTAGCCAGAGAAACTAGGTAAGAGATGAAGTAGAAAAAGAAACATGTGAGGTACTTAGAGGTACCTCCACTTATGTGAGGTACTTAGAGTATTTATAATCATAGAAACAGAAAGTAGAATGGTGATTGCGAGGTGCTGGAAGGAGGGGAAAATAAGAAAGTATTGCTTCCATTTTCTTTTTCTTACATAGTTTCTTACCTAGAGTAGTACAAACAAAAGACATCCAAATTAGAAAATAGAAATAGGAGAATCTTAATTCACAGAAGAAATATTCTTATTTGTAGAAAATCCTGAAGATTCTGCAAAAGACCTGTTAGAACTAACAAATAATTCACCCAAGTTGCAGACAACAGGTAAAATTATTATATTCCTAGACACTAAATATAAACAATTTGAGTAGAAATTTATAAAAATAATTTAATTTATAATAGCATAAAAATAATAATATATTTGAGAAGTAACTTAACCAAGAAGGTGAAAGACTTGTAGAATGAAAATTATGAAACGTTGGTGAAAGAAATAAAGAAGATATAAGCAAATAGAAATATACTTCATGTTTATGGATTGGAAAGCTTCATATTTTTAAGAATATTGGCAGTACTACTCCAAATTATCTACAGATTTAATGCAATTCCTGTCAAAATTTTGATGATCTTTGCTGCAGAAATAGAAAGCTTATCCTATAGTTCACGTGGAATTTCGAGGGACCTCAAATAGCTAAAATAAGCATGATAAAGAAAAACAAAGCTAAAGGACTCACACTTTCTGGTGTCAAAACTTACTGTAAGGCTACATTAATCAAAATTGTGTGATAATTGGCATGAATACAAACATATAGACCAATGAAATAGAATAGAGAACCCAGAAATAAATCCCACACATATCTTCAAATTATTTTGACAAAAGTGCCACAACCATTCAATGAGCACAGGGCAGGCTTTGCAACACATGGTGAAGGCAAACCTGAATATCCACATGCACAAGAAAGAGGTAGATACCACATGCAAATAATTTTTGAAAAAATCAAAATGGATCAAAGACATTAATGCAATATCTAAAACTATAAAACTCTTAGAAGCAAACAGGGCATAAACGTCACAACATTTGATTTAGCAGCGACTTCTTCAATATGACACCAAAGGCTTAAGCACAAAAGAAAATATTGACAAACTGGATTTCATAACAATTTAAATATTTAGGGCCTCAAAAGATCCTATAAAGAGTGCAAAAAGACATTGAACAAAATGAGAGAAATCATTTGTAAATCTTTCTAACAAAATAGTAATATCCAGAATATATATATATATAAAAAACGCCTAAAGCTCAACAAAAACAAACTCATTAAAAAACAGATGAAAAAAATGGGTAAAGGATTTGAATAGACCTTTAACCTGAGAAGTATACACAAATGGCCAATAAACACATAAAAGAAAATCAACATCACTAATCATCATCAGGAAAATGCAAATCAAAAATACAATGAGATACCACCTTACATCCATTACAGTGGCTTCTCTAAAAAAATAAAATAAAGTAAAATAACAAGTGTTGGCAAGGATGTAGGGAAATTGGAATCCTTGTGCACTGCTAGTACAAATGTAAAGTGGTACAGCTTCTCTGGGAAAGTGTGTAGTAGTTCCTCAAAATATTAAAAATCAGAGTTCCATATGATCCAACAATTCCATTTCTGAGTATAAACCCAAAGGATCTCAGTAGTATTACTGACACTAGCTAAAATGTAGAAGCAAACTAAGCCTCCACTGACGGATGAATGGACAAGCAAAATATGGTCTAGACATACAATGGAATATTATTCAGCTTTAAAAAGAAATGAAATTTTGGCATCTGCTGTAACAAGAATGAACCTTGAGGACATTATGTTAAGTGAAATAAACCAATCACAGAAGGGCAAATGCTGTAGGATTCCACTTATATAAGGTACTTAGAGTAATTATAATCATAGAGACAGAAAGTAGAATGGTGGTTGTCAGGTACTGGAAGGAGGGAGAAGTGAGAAAGTATTGTCTAATGGGTATAAAGATTTAAAAGAAGAAAATGCATTTCAAGATGAATGGTGGTGATGCTTGCACAACATTAAGAATGTGTTTAATACCCTGAACTGTACACTTAACATGATTAAGATAGTAAACTTTGTTATGTGTATTTTACCACAATAAAAACATTGAAAAAATAAACAAGGCCCCGATACATATTGCAATATGGATTAATTTTGAAAATACTATACTAAATGAAAGAAGCTAATCATAAAAAGCTATATATGTTATTATTCCATCCATATGAAATGTCCAGAATAGGCAAATGTATAGCGATAGAAAGTAGATTAATGGTTGTGTAGACCACTGGTATTCAAAGTGATTATGGATATACTTTTATTAATATCTACCATATTTATTACTGTTTTCTATTTCTTGACCATGTTCTTTGCTCCTATTTTTGTTTTGCCCTCTTCATCTGCCTTTTATAAGTGTAATTGAGCTTTTTATATGTAAATATTTTCTTTCCTTTCTTTGTATATGATTTATGTTTCTTTCTTTACATTTTTGCGGTTTCCCAAGAATTTGCGAATACATTCACAGCTGTTTCAAGTCTATTGTATTATTTTTAATTTTTATGGATACATAGTAGAAGTATATATTTATGGAGCACATGATATGTTTTGATACAGGAATACAATGCATCATAATCACATCAGAGTACATGGGGTATCTATTAACTCAAGCATTTATCATTTATTTGTGTTATTAACATTCCAATTATATTTTCTTAGTTATTTTTAGATGTACAGTAAATTATTATTTACTTCACCTGTTTGTGCTGTCATATACTGATTTTATTCATTTTCTAAAAGTATATTTTTGTTGCCATTGACCATCACCAACTCCCCTGCTCCCTGTTACTTTATTATCCTCTGCCACAAGTGAGTGATGACATTCACAGTTTGTCTTTCTGTGCCTGGTTTATTTCACTTAACATAATATCCTCCAGTTCTATCTACGTTGTTGCAAATGACAGGATTTCATTTTTGATGGTTGAGTAGGACTCCATTTTGTATATTTACCATATTTTTTAATCTGTTTTTTTGTTGATGGGCACGTAGATTGCTTCCCAATCTTGGCTATTGTGAATAGTGCTACAATAAACATGCAAGCACAGATATCATTTTGATATGCTGATTTCCTTTTTTGGGGGGCATATACCTAGCACTGGGATTACTGGATTATATGGTGGTTCTATTTTTATATAGTTTCTTGAGGAGACTCCAAACTCTCCATAGTGGCTATACTCATTTATATTCCCACCAACAGTGTATGAGGATTTCCTTTTCTCCACTTCCTCACTACCATTTGTTGCTCTTATGGATGAAAGCCACTTTAATGATGATGAGATGGTACCTCACTGTAGTTTTAATTTGGGTTTCTCTGATGATTTTTTCATATTCCTTATTGCCATTTGTATGTGTTCTTTTGAGAAATATCTTTTCAGATCTTTTGCTCATTTTTAATTGAATTGTTAGATTTTTTCTAATTGAGTTGTTTGAGGTCCTTACATATTATGGTTACTAATCCCTTGTCGGGCAGATAATTTGCAATTTTTTTTCCATTCTGGTGGTTGTCTCTTCATTGTGTTGATTGTTTTCTTTGTTATGCAGAATATTTTTAACTTGTTGTGATTCCATTTGTCTATTTTTGCTTTGGTTGCTTGTGCTTTAGGGATATTACTCAATAAATTTTTGCCCAGACCAGTGTTCTGAAGGGTTTCTCCAATGTTTTATTTCAGTAGTTTCATAGGTTGAGGTCTTAGTAAGTCTTAAATGCATTTAGATTTGATTTCTGTATATGGTGAGAGGCAGGATCTCATTTCATTCTTCTGCATATAGATATCCAGTTTCCACAGCATCATTTGTTAAAGAGAATGTCTTTAGCCCAATGTGTGATCTTGACATCTTTGTCAAAAATGAGCTTACTGTAGATGTATGGATTTATCTGTGGGTTCTCTGTTCTGTTTCATTCGTCAATGTGTCTGTTTTCATGCCAGTACCATTACATATGCTATGCCATTTAATCCTAGTAATAGCCTTGTGTGACACACATATTTATTTCTATTTTACAAATAGATAAGAAAAGAACTCTTGCAGATTATTTAATTTGCCCAAGGTCAAATGGCAAGGGCTGTTTGAGTTACTACTGCTCTGTAGTATAATTTGAAGACAGGTAATGGGATTCCTCCAGTTTTTGACTTTTGACTCAGGATAACTTGTACTATTCCAGGTCTTTTGTGGTCCTGTGTAAATTTTAGAATTTTTTTTTTCCGTGAAAAATGTCATTGATATTTACTGAATTTTGTTATGTCTTCTACTGGCTTTTTGGTGAACTTTTCAGGTTTTTCCAAATATAGGCTCATATTACCCTGAAAAAAAGGATAATTTGATTTCTTTCTTTCTTATGTGGATGTCCTTTCTTTCTTTATCTTCTCTGATTGCTCTGGCTAGCGTTTCCAGTACCATGTTGAATCACAGTGGTAAAAGTGAACATCCTTGTAGTGTTCCAGTTTTTAGAGGAAAGGCTTTCAGTTTTCCCTTATTCAGTATGATACTAGCTGTGGGTCTGTCATATGTGCCTTTTATTGTTTTGAAGTATGTTCTTTCTATAATCAGTTATTTTGAGAGTTTTTATCATGAAGGGACATTGAATTTTATCAAACGCTTTTTCGGCATCAATTGAAATGATCATATGAACTTTGTTCTTTATCATGTTGATAGAATTGTCACATGGATTTGCATGTGTTAAGCCATCCTTGCATCCCTGGGATAAATCCCTTGTGGTCATGATGAATGATCTTTGGAATGTGTTGTTGAATGTTATGTACTAGTATTTTGTTGAAGATTTTTGCATTAATGTTGATCAGGAATACTAGTTTACAGTGTTTTTTTGTTTGTTTGTTTGTTTTTGTTTGTTTGTTTTGTGTGTGTGTGTGTGTGTCTGCTTTTGGTGTCAGGGTAATACTGACATTGTAGAGTAAGTTTAGAAGCATTTTCCCTGCTTTTATTATCTGGTTTAGTTTGAGTAGGATTGGTATTAGCCCTTTTCAAATGTTTGATAAAGATCAGTAGAGAAGCCATTGGGTCCCAGGCCCAGGCTGCTTTTCTTTTTTTGTTTTTCTTTTTTTTTTTTTTTTTTTTAATGAGACTCTTTATTATTGCTTCGACCTCATTACTTATTACTGGTCTATTTAGTTTTAGGTTTACTAATGATTCAGTAACAGTATGTTGTATGTGTCTAGAAATTTATCTACTTCTAAGATTTCCAATTGTTGGCATATAGTTTCTCATGGTAGCTTTTAAACGTCCACTGCATTTGTGTGATATCAGTGGTAATGTCTCCTTTTTAATCTCTGATTTTATTTACTTGGGTCCTCTCTCTCTCTCTCTCTCTCTCTCTCTCTCTGTCTCTCTCTCTCTTTTGTTTTGGTTGGCTAACGTTTTGTTGATTTTATTTTTTTAAAAAACAATTTTTAATTTCATTGACTTTTTCATTTCGATTTTATATATTTCTCTTCTGATCTTTATTATTTCTTTCTTCTACTAATTTTGAGTCAGTTTGCTATTGCTTTTCTAGTTCTTTAAGATGGATCATTAATTTTTTTATATAAAGTATTTCTACTTTAGTGATGTAGGCACTTATTGCTATAAACTTTCCTCTTACTGCTACTTTTGTTATATTCCATAGGTTTTGGTATGTTGCATTTCCATTTTAGTTTGGTTAAAAAAATATGTTCATCTTTCTTAATTTCTTCACTGATCCATTGGTCATTCAGAAGCATGCTGTGTCATTCCATGTGTGTGCATAATTTCCAAAGTTCTTGTTATTAATTTCTAGTTTTATTCCATTGTGGTCAGAGAAGATGCTTGACACAATTTTTTAAATTTATTTAAGACTTGTTTTGTGCCTAACATATAGTCTGTCCTTGAGAATGATCTGTGTTCTGAGAAGAACATGTATTCTGTAGCCACTGAATCTATAAGGACTATCTAATCTATCGGACAGATTAAGTCCGATGTTTCTTTGCTGATTTTCTGTCTGGGTTATCTGTCGAATGCTGAAAGTGAGATGCTAATGCCTCCAACTATTATTGTATTGGGGTCTATTTATCTCTTTGGCTCTAATAATATTTGCTTTTTGTATTTGGGTAGTCCAGTGTTGAGTGCATATATATTTACAATTATTTTATACTCTTACTGAATTGAATCCTTTGTCATTATATAATGACCTTCTTTGCATCTTTATATAATTTTGTCTTGAAATTAATTTTGTCTAAATATACCTACTCTTTCTCTTGTTTTGGTTTTCAGTTGCATAAAATATTTTTCCATCCCTTTATTTTCAATCTATATATGTCTTTATAGGTTAAGTGTCTTTCTGGTAGACAAGAGATTGTTCTTGTTTTTTAACCCATTCAGTCACTCTGTGTCCTCTGAGTGGAGGATTTTGTCCACATACTTTCAATATTACTATTAAGCAAGGACTTACTACTTCCATTTTATTTGTTTTCTGATTTAGTGTTTGTGTGTTCATTTCCTCCTTTTCTCCCTTCTTCCCTTCCTTCTTTCCTTCCTGTCTTCCTTTTCTTGATGATGATTCTCTCTGGTGCTATGTTTTAATTTTTTGCTTTTCAATTTTTGTGTATCTGTTGTAAGTTTTTTTATTTGAGGTTACCATGAGGCTTGAAAATGACATTTTATAATCAATTATTTTAAGCTGATGACAACCTAACAGTGATTGCACAAACCAACACGTGAATATAAAGCTAATAAAAACTACACTTTTACTTGATCTTCCACTCCCTGCTTTTTAACTTGTGTTCTTGTCTATATTTTATTATACTATGTCTTGAAAAATTGTTGTAGTTGTTATTTTTGATAGGTTATCCTTTTAGTCTTTATACTAAAGATATGAGTAGTTTATATACAACTACAGCATTACAATATTCTGTGTTTTACTGTGTACCATTTTTCTTCACTTAATATTCTACCTTTTCCTGAGTAGTGTGAATACTTCATAATAAAAATTCTCCTAATTCTTTTTTCTTTCCTTCATATTATTGCTGTCATTCATTTTCCTATATATAACCGTATATATGTGTATATATATACACACAAACACACACACACGTAATCAAATACACAATTTCTATTATTACTTTGAACAATCATGTTATGTCAATTAAGAATAAGAAAAGTTAAAGCTGTTATGTTACCCTAACTTATATCGTCTTCATCATTCTTACTTTATTTTATTAGATCTGAGTTTCTGACCTTTATCATTTTCCTTCTCTCTGAAGAATTTATTTTAATATTTCTTGCAAGGTACACTAGTGGCAACAGATTCCCTCAATTTTTGTCTTTATTTCTCCTTCACATTTGAAGGACAATTTTTCAGTGTGTAGACTTCTAGCTTCATGGGTTTTCTTTTCTCAACACTTTAAATAGTTTGCTACACTCTCCTTTTGCTTATATGCCTTCTGAGGATAAATTTAATGTAATTATTGTCTTTTCTCCTTTGTAAGTAATGTGTTTTCTCCCTCTGTGTTCTTTTGAGATTTTGTCTTTGTCTTTAGTTTTCTATAGTTTGAAAGTTCATAACTAGGTATGGGTTTTGAGGAATGTAACTTGCCTGATGCTTTTTTGAGTTTCCTGTGTAGTGGTTTGGTGTCTAATATTAATTGAGGAAAAACTCTGAGTCATTAGCTAACATTTTTCTTTTCTTTTTTATCTTCTTCCTCTGGAATTTGCATTACATATTTGTTATACCTTTTGGAGTTGTTCTCTCATTCCTGAATATTCTGTTATGTTTCTTCAGTCTTTTTTATCTCTGTTTTTTTAGTTTTGGCAGTTTCTACTAAGACATCCTCAAGCTCAGGAATTCTTTTTTCAGCTATGTCCAGTTTACCATGAAGTACATCAAAGGCATTTCTTCATTTCTGTTACAATATTTTTTTTATGTATATCTAGCATTTCTTTTTGGTTCTTTGTTCTAATTTATATCTCTCTCCTTCCATCAGCCATCTGTTTTTACATGTGTTTTACCTTATTCATTAGTTCCTTTAGCATTTTACTCATAGTTCTTTTAAATTCCCATACTGAGGATTTCAACATTCTTGAAATATCTGAGTCTGGTTGATATACTTGCTTGCCCTGTCTCTCCAAACTGTGTTTTTGCTTTTTAGTGTGGCTTGTATTTTTTTCTTCATAGCCAGGCATGACATATTGGGTAAAATTAACTGTTATAAATAATCCTTTACTGATGCAGTGGTAAGATGTGTGGAGGGGGAAAGTGTTACACAGTTATATGAAAAAGTCTTGTTTTATCAACATATAACTCTGGAGTGTAAACTTCAAATGTACTTCTCAGTTTTCTCCCCTCCTGTTGGACAGAATAGCTAGGGCAAGCTGAAGTTGGGTATTTCCCTTCATCCACATGGAAGTCTAGAACCATCTGCAGTTGGATATTTCCCTTTCCCTTGATCAGTTATGGTCTAATTAAATGGTTTCTCTGGAGGATAGGCCTTGTTAAGAACTGAATGCTCTGGCCATTTCAAAATAGTCCTGTTTTCTCTCTTGCTGCTGAAATACAAGGGGATTTTCCTCTAGTACTCACCGTGATGAGCTTGTTGAGCTCCTAAAAGTAAAGCTCACAAAAGAGTTGGGACCCCTGTAACTGAGGTACTCTTGAGATTTTATCTCTCAACCTTATCTACAATAAACTTCCAGCAATTTGTCAGTTATACTTCAGGTTTCTCTACTTCAGCACTGTTTTCCATGAAGATTTGTGCTTATTGACTTCTGGAAGGTCACAGTTCTCTACATTTACCTATTGGTCTCTCCAACTCTTAGGGCAGGGGGCTGCACTGTGACCTCCCATTGTTGATGAATCTAAGAAGAGATACTGACTTTCAGTTGGTTAAGCTTCTTACTTGTTGTTAGAATAAGGTGGCAACTTCTAGCTTCTTGCTCAGCGAACTGGAAACCAGAAGTCAAGCTAAAGCTTTCGAAGTCAACATATTGTCTTCATGTGTTCAGGCTTCTATAACGAAATGCCATTGGCTAGGTGATTTGTAAGCAACAGAAATGTATTTCTCACAGTTCAGGATGCCGGGAAGTCCAAGATCAAGACAACTGCATATTTGTTTCCTGGTAAGGGCCTGTTTCCTTGTTCATCAACAACCTCAGATGGCAGATGGCATAAGGGGGGCCTCTGGGACCTAATTTATAAGGACGTTAATTCCATTCATGTGACTTGGTTCTCATGGTCTAATTATCTAACAAAGACTCCACCTCCTAATACTATCACATTGGGATTTAAAACTTTAACATATGAATTTTGAAGAAGATACAAGCATTCTGACATTTGAATAATGTGGACATGAGCATGTCATTATAATGAATGAAAATATCAAGGCATAGCACACTGGAAACTTTCTATATTGTTATCTTCTAGTGAACTAAACTCAGTTCTGTTTATTCAATTCAGATTCAAGTTTGACTTTTGATTGTAATCAGTAGTAGTTTACTACTTGAAACCTTACTTTTCTTATTCACTAAACAAATGTCATAATTATACCTACTTCAAGATTATTGTGACCATTAGTAAAATTTGATTTTTTATAATGCTTTATATAATTCTTCACACGAAGTACATGCTCAAAACAAGTTAGCTATCATGTTGTTGCTCTTGCTGTTGTTGTTGTTCATGTAATGGAAAATGGGCCTCTGAGATGTTTTCACTGCGAAGTTAATGTTAAAATTAACGCTACAGCAAAAGTGTATTGTAATTCCATTTAGTAGACTAGTATACATAGTTTTCTATACAAAATACATCTATTTAAAAGTGCAATAAAAAGCAATAGTTGGAAACAATATTCTACAAATGCAGACTAGGAAATTTCACTAGAGTTTATGGAAATAATAGGAAATAATCCCATCTGTCCCTGAGAATAAGTTTTCCTGTAATATCTGGTCTTGCCTTTATAAAAATAGTAGACATAATGAGAAAAATAAACAGATTGAGATAAGATCTTTATTTTATTCAGATTTTTTTTAGACCAGTTAACATTTTTATTATTATACTTTAAGTTCTGGGGTACATGTGCAGAATGTGCAGGTTTGTTACACAGATATACGCGTGCCATGGTGGTTTGCGGCACCCATCAACTCAACATCTACATTAGATATTTCTCCTAATGCTATGCCTCCCCTAGCCCCTGACGCCCCGACAGGCCCTGGTGTGTGATGTTCCTTTCCCTGTCTCCATGTGTTCTCATTGTTCAGTTCCCATTTATGAGTGAGAACATGTGGTGTTTGGTTTTCTATTCTTGTGGTTAGTTTGCTTAAGATGATGGTTTCCAGCTTCATCCATGTCCCTGCAAAGGACATAAACTCATCCTTTTTTATGGCTGCATAATATTCCATGGGGTATATGTACCATATTTTCTTTATCCAGTCTATCATTGATGGGCATTTGTGTTGGTTCCAAGTCTCTGCTATTGTGAATAGTGCCATAATAAACATATGTGTACATGTGTCTTATAGTAGAATGTTTTATAATCCTTTAGGTATATACTCAGTAATGGGATTGCTGGGTCAAATGGTATTTCTAGTTCTAGATCCTTGAGGAATCGCCACGCTGTCCTCTATAGTGGTTGAACTAATTTACACTCCCACCATCAGTGTAAAAGCATTCCTATTTCTCCACATCCACATCCTCCCCAGTATCTGTTGTTTCTTAACTTTTTTTGTTTTTCTTTTTTTTTTTTTGAGACAGTATCTCACTCTGTTGTCCAGGCTGGAGTACAGTGGCACCATCTGGGCTCACTGCAAGCTTCGCCTCGTGGGTTCATGCCATTCTCCCGAGTAGCTGGGACTACAGGTGCCCGCCACCATGCCAAGCTAATTTTTTGTATCTTTTAGTAGAGACAGGGTTTCATAGTGTTAGCCAGGATGGTCTCAATCTCCTGACCTCGTGATCCACCTGCCTCAGCCTCCCAAAGTGCTAGGAATACAGGCGTGAGCCACTGTGCCTGGCTGTTTCCTGACTTTTTATATTTATTTATTTATTTATTTTATTATACTTTAAGTTTTAGGGTACATATGCACAATGTGCAGGTTTGTTACATATGTATACTTCTGCCATGTGGTGTGCTGCACCCATCAACTCGTCATTCACATCAGGTATAACTCCCAATGCCATCCCTTCCCCCTCCCCCTTCCCCATAATAGGCCCCGGTGTGTGATGTTCCCCTTCCTGTGTCCAAGTGATCTCATTGTTCAGTCCCCACCTATGAGTGAGAACACGCAGTATTTGGTTTTCTGTTCTTATGATAATTTGCTAAGAATGATGGTTTCCTGTTGCATCCACGTCCCTACAAAGGACACGAACTCATCCTTTTTTATGGCTGCATAGTATTCCATGGTGTATATGAGCCACATTTTCTTAATCCAGTCTGTCACTGATGGACATTTGGGTTGATTCCAAGTCTTTGCTATTGTGAATAGTGCCACAATAAACATACGCATGCATGTGTCTTTATAGCAGCATGATTTATAATCCTTTGGATATGTACCCAGTAATGGGATGGCTGGGTACATATGGTATTTCTAGTTCTAGATCCTTGAGGAATCACCATACTGTTTTCCACAATAGTTGAACCAGTTTACAATCCCACCAATAATGTAAAAGTGTTCTTATTTCTCCATATCCTCTCTAGCACCTGTTGTTTCTTGACTTTTTAATGATTACCATCTTAACTGGTGTGAGATAGTATCTCATTATGGTTTTGATTTGCATTTTTCTGATGACCAGTGATGAGGAGCATTTTTTCAAAGTCTCAGGATACAAAATCAATGTGCAAAAATCACAAGCATTCTTATACACCAGTAACAAACAAACAGAGAACGAAATCATGAATGAACTTCCATTCACAATTGCTTCAAAGAGAATAAAATACCTAGCAATCCAACTTACAAGGGATGTAAAGGACCTCTTCAAGAAGAACTACAAACCACTGCTCAGTGAAAAAAAAGAGGACACAAACAAATGGATGAATATACCATGTTCATGGACAGGAAGAATCAATATCGTGAAAATGGCCATACTGCCCAAAGCAATCTATAGATTCAATGCCATCCCCATTAATCTACCAATGACTTTCTTCACAGAATTGGAAAAAACTGCTTTAAAGTTCATATGGAACCAAAAAAGATCCCGCATTGCCAAGAAAATCCTAAGTCAATAGAGCAAAGCTGGAGGCATCACGCTACCTGACTTCAAACTATGCTACAAAGCTACAGTAACCAAAACAGCATGGTACTGGTACCAAAACAGAGATATAGACCAATGGAACAGAACAGAGTCGTGACTTTTTAATAATTGCCATTCTAACTGGCATGAAATGGTATCTCATTGTGGTTTTGATTTGCATTTCTCTAATAACCAGTGATGATGAGCTTTTTTTCATATGTTTGTTGGCTGCATAAATGTCTTCTTTTGAGAAGTGTCTGTTCATATCCTTCACCCACTTTTTGATGGGATTGTTTATTTCTTGTACATTTGTTTAAGTTCCTTGTATATTCTGGATATTAGCCCTTTGTCAGATGGATAGAGTGCAACAATTTTCTCCCATTCTGTGTTGCTGATTGATTGCCTTAACCACTTAGTTAATATACTACATTTATTAAGATATTAAGATAGCAAGTCAAACCATAACATTAGGATATCTATCAACCTTGGCCATCTACATTTGGTGTCATTCTTTTTCTATTAAAGTTCTTTGCTTCTACTTCTATGAGTAGCATATAGCAACTTATTACACACAATATTTTGTAGGTGTTAAGAATGGTACTTTGACATAGAAACAAATTAGTTAATAAGGTGACTGCAACAACTGCTGTGCCACAGAGAAAGTGATCTAAGAATAATTTAATTTTTATTCAATGATCAGTTGCTCTTTTTAAGACTATAAATAGTTGGCAGAACTTTAATTGCAACTATATTATACTGAATTATATTCATATACTTAATTCTTATTACGTATCTGGAATATATGAAGTTCTATCAATATTGAAAGCTATAGTAATTATAATTTGTTCCTAATTTTTCAAATTTTTCTCTTGTAAAAATGTAATCTAGATAATTGTATTGAAATTTGTTTACTATTTTATAAAGAAATTAATTGATGAAGATAAGCTGTTTTTCTGCCTTTCTTCTGTTCTAATTTTTTTCCTATATTTGATTAAAATTTATTTATGGTTCGTATTTGTTGGGTTGCAAGAATGTTAAACCTAGATTTTAACTTTTATTTTTACTATTTGTGTTTTTATATGTCTTATATAAATATGCAGTTAATAATTAATAATACTACCATTTTATAAGTTGATTATAAAAGCTATGCTTAAGGAATATTAATGAGCTGGTAAATGAGAAAACGAAAAGAAGTATATTGCATATAGCTAATCCAGTGTGAACTAAATTCCTAGGATAATTATGCTACATTGTCCACATTTTCATTACAATTTTTTGAGATTAAATAAAAACAAATAAGTACCAAGATAATCTGAGCTTACTATTACTATGTTTAAAAACATTTTACAACATTGTCCTTAATTATTACAACTATATATGGTAATAACATTCTCCTTTTGCAGATGAAGAAATTGAAGCTAAGAGCTTTAATTAAATTTGACCAAAGTTACACAACTAATTAGTTCCTGAGATACAATATGTGACCCATATCTGTCTGACTCCAGAGAAGGTGCTATTTTTATGGTAAAATGATTTTTCTTTCAAATACAAGCATTGAATAAGGAGAAGCAGAAGCACTATGGGGCCTGCAAGTTTCTAGGGGCTGAACATTTTCTTCAGGAGGGAGGAATCACATTGATTTTGCCACATTGATTCCAAAAAAGCATCTGAGACAATTTAAGAAAAATAAGTTATAGGATTTTGTTTGCATTTATTTTAAACATAATCAAGTCAAATACACATGCATGTATGTGTGTCCATGCTCATACATATACACTTTATTTTCTTTGTTGATAATAACCTTTCATAATTTTTATAGCTTCATATATTTTGCAAAACTCTTCAGAATTATAGGCATGAGGTTTAAAACATAGTATGGAGAGCTCTGTTGTATGGATGAAAATAAAATATTTGTATTATTTAGACACTATTTTATGTTTTTCTTCTTTATTTAATATTTAGTTTTTTTCAAAGCAATGTAAGACAATAGCATTGCCTGATCTTTTACAAATGAAGATATAGTTGTATTAATAATTTTTTAAATTTATAATTGATGTGTAATAACTCTACATATTTATGGGTTGTAGTATAAAGATTAAATGCATGGATGCATTGTATAATGATCAAATCAGGGTAATTAGCATATGATTCACTTTAAACATTTACGATTCTTGTAATGACAACATTCAAAATTGTATCCTCTATCTTAAAATATAGACTGCATTCTTATTTACTAAAGTCATTCAACTATGTAATAAAATACCAGAGTTTATTCTTCCTATCTTACTGGAATTTTTGCATGTCGACCAACCACTTCCAGCCTCCTACTCCCTCCTATCCTCTCCATTTTATGTTACCCCCATTCTACTCTTTACTTCCATGAAATCAACTTTTTAATATTCCACATATGGGTGAAATAATGTGTTTGTCTTCCTATGCCTAGCTATTTGACTTAACACAATGCTCTCTAGATTTATCTATGTTGCCACAAATGACAAATTTCATTCTGCTTTATGGCTGAATGGTATTCTATTGTGTATATAATCCACACTTTATCCATGCATCCCTTGATGGACTTGTAAGTTGATTCACTATCTTAATTATTGTGAATAATGCTGCAATAATCAAGCAAGAACAGATATATCTTCGACATACTGATTTTATTTCCTTTGGATATATATTCAGTAATGGGATGTTAATATTTTGAGGAACTTCAATGCTGCTTTTTTATTGGCTATACTAGTTTACAGTCCAACCAATAGAGTATGAATTCCCTTTACTCTGCTTCATTGCCAATATTTCTTAGGTTTTATCTTTTTTGATAATAGCTATTCGGAGTGGGGTGAGGTGATATTCCATTGTGTTTTCCATTTGAATTTCCTTGATGATTAGTGATGCTGAACATTTTTTCAAATATTAAATATATGTCTTCTTTTGAGAAACATCTATTCAAACCTTTTGCCATTTTCAAGTCAGATCATTTGTGTGTTTATTGTGCTGCTCTGGTTATTTTATATCCTGGATATTTATTCATTGTGAGATGCATAGTTTGCAAATAACTTCTCCCATCCTGCTGGTTGTCTTTTTACTTTATTGATGGTTTCTGTAGCCGTGAAGATGCTTTTTATTTAGTTGTAATTTCATTGGTCTATTTTTGCTTTTGTTGCTTGTGCTTTCAGGCCTTATTCTAAAAATCTTTGCCCAGTTAAACTTTATGAGGCAATTAGCCTACATTTTCTCCTAGTAGTTTCAACATTTCATATCTTACATTTAAGTCTTTAAATTATTGAAAGCTTATTATTGTATATTGTAAGAGAAAAGGATCTAGTTTCATGCTTCTGCATGTGGCTAGCTAGGTTTCCCAGAACTATTTGTTGAAGATACAGTTCTTTCCCTAATGTATGTTCTTGGTGTCTTAGTTGAAAACTAGTTGGCTGTAAATGCATGAATTTATATCTGAGTTCAATATTCTGTTCATTATTCTGGTCCTTGTGTTTATGTTTATGCCAGTTTCATGCTGTTTTGACTACTATAGATTTGTAGTATATTTTGAAGTCAGGTAGTGTGATGTCTCCAGCTTTGTTATTTTTGTTCAATATCGTTTTGTCTATCCCAGGGTCTTTGGCATTTCCATGTGAATTTTAGCATTGTTTTACTATTTTTGTGAAGAATGCCATTAGTATTTTAATATAGATTACATTGAGAACAGATAGTCAATATGGACATTTTTACATACTAATTCTTCTAGTCCATGAACAGGGGATGTATTTTCATTTATTTGTGTCCTCTTTAATTTTTTTCATCAATTTATTTTTTGATTTTTATTGTAAAAATTTGTCACATACTTAGTTAAGTTTATTCCTAGATATTTTATCGTATTTTAGAGCTATTATAAATGGGAAAGCTTTTTTGACTTTTCAGAGAATTCACTATTGTTGAATAGAAACACTACTAGTTTTCATATGTTCATTTTCTATTCTGCAAATTTGCTAAATTTATTTGCTAATTCAAACAGTTTTTTGGTGGAGTCATTAAGATGTTCTCTCTGTATATGATCATTTGTATGTAAACAGGAAAAATTTAACTCCCTCCTTCCCAATTTGGATGTACATTATTTCTTTTGCTTGCCTATCTGCTCTGGCTAAAACTTTGAATAGTATGTTGAATAAAATTGGGGAAAATTGACATATTATCTTGTTACAGATCTAACAGAAAACACTTTTAACTTTTTCTTGTTCAGTATAATGTCAGCTGTGGGTTTGCCATGTACGTCCTTTACTGTTTTGAGGTATATGTTTTCTATACCCAGTTTGTTAAGGTCTTTGATTATAAAAATATTTTTAAAAATTATCAAATTTCTTTCAGCATCTATTGAAAGTCTTATGGGTTTTGTTCTTGATTCTGTTGATGTAAAGTATCATGTTTATTAATTTGTATATGTTGAACCATCCTTACATCTCTTGAATTAATCTGACTTGATTGTGATAAGTGATCTTTTAAATATGCTGTTGAATTATGCTTACTAGTATTTTGTTGAGGATTTTTGAATCTATGTTCGTCAGGCATATTGGCCAGTAGTTTTTGTTGCTGTTGTTGTTGTTGCTGTGTCCTGGTCTAGTTTTTGTATCACAGTAACGCTGGCCTCATGGAATGAGTTTGGAAGTATTCTATCCTCTTCAATTTTTGGAATTGTTTGAGTAGAATTGGTATTAGTTATTTTTTAAATGACCAGTAGAATCCAGCAATGAAGCCATCAGATCCTGGGCTTTGCTTTGATGGGAGATTTTTTATTACTGTTTCAATGTCATTACTTATTTTTGATCTGTTCCGGTTTTCTATTACTTCATGATTCAATCTTGGTAAGCTGTGTATCCAGGAATTTATTCATTTCTTCTGTTTTCTAATTTGTTGGTATATGGCTATCCATAATACTCGCTTATAATTCTTTATATTTTTCTGTTGTCAGTTTTAATGTCTCCTTTTCATCTCTGATTTTATTTGCCAGCTAAAAACTGTCTTTGACTCCTTGCACATGCTGTATTTTTTTTTTTTTTTTTTTTTAATGAGTGTGACTCTGTTGCCCAGGCTGAAGTGCAGCAGCACAATCTCAGCTCACTGCAACCTCTGCCCTCCAGGTTCAAGTGATTCTCCAGCCTCAGCCTCCTGAATAGCTGGAATTACAGGCACCCCCCACCACTCCAAGCTAATTTTTGTATTTTTAGTAGAGACAGGATTTCACCATGTTGGCCAGGCTGGTCTCAAACTCCTAACCTCAGGTGATCCACTGCCTCGGCCTCCCAAAGTGCTAGGATTACAGGTATGAGCCATCGCATTCAGCCAATGCTGTTTTATCTAATGCAGTTTCACCCTCCTCAATCAGGGACGTTCAATTGACAAACTCCTACCACATTTTGCCATGTATCTGAATAACTTGGAAGTAGATTTTTTTGATTGTCTATAGTCAGTAATAAATTTTAAATTTCTTAAGAGCAGAAATTTTTATCCCCAGAGCTTAACTTAATCCCTAGTTTAGAGTTTTATGCATATTAGCTGGATAAAAGGCTACTGAATAAATAATATTATCTAATTAAGCTTTTGACTAAACTAACATCTATATACTTGCTGCCACTGATTTGTCAAGTAGTCATAAATATATTGATTGGAGGAAACACCAGGAAAAAGAAATGAGAAAATTTACAATTTTGTGAGTAGCAATACCAAAAATATTCACTGATTCTCAGATAAATAGATTTCCCATCATTATCTCCCCCCATAGAAGTCCAACAAGTCAAGAATGGGCTTGTCATATAATATTGAGAAATGTCTGTGTAGCCTTTGGAACTAATTAAAAAATAAATATAGTAAAATCAATTTTTAACATGAAAAATAACCTCTTGAAATTATTCTATTTTTTAAAAGTCAATTTAATTGATAGTCCAATAACATTCTGCTAGTGTCTAAATATTTTCAGAGATTTTTGGAGCCCTTATCTATGAAAGATATGTTATTGTTTTGTTTTGTTTGTTTGAGACAGAGTCTCGCTCTGTCACCCAGGCTGGAGTGCAGTGGCGTGATTTCAGCTCACTGCAACCTCTGCACCCTGGATTCAAGCAATTCTCCTGCCTCAGCTCCCCTGCAGCTGGGACTACAGGCACTTGCCACCAGGCCTGGCTAATTTTTGTATTTTAAATAGAGATGGGGTTTCACCATGTTGGCCATGCTGGTCTCAAACTCCTGACCTCAGGTGATTCGCCCACCTTCCAAAGTGCTGGGATTACAGGCGTGAGCCATTGTGACTGGATGAAATATATGTTTTAATTTATATTTTGGTTTAGTATTATATTACTTGTCTCTCCAGTTTCAGTTTCTGAAGAGAATTAGTCTTAGCATTTTTATTTATGGTGATCTGACCCATGTTCAACATCTGCAAAACTATAAAAACATAATGACAGAGCTTTATATATATATATTTGTTTATAAAATACTTTCTGATCTCAGAGAATCCCTTGGTAATGCTAATTGTGTTAATGATTTGACAGCTTTTTTTACAAAGTAGGCTAAGTTCCTGTTTTCCCCCATTCTCTTTATGCTTTTGTGCTTCTAAGTAAACTACTTATATTGATTTTTTCTTAACATTTCTAGGCTATTACTCAACTGAGTTTATCATCTTTTATCTAATAATTTGTACTAATGCAACATGAGGCTGCCTAAAGTTAAGGATGCAAGGAATAGGACAGTAGATACTGCTATGAAAGAAAGCAAGAGTACAAGTCAGACTCTCATTTCTATGGAAATGAAGTGTTAGAGAAGTTTCCTTCCTGCTGTTTCAGGATGGATGTTGGATCTATGGCAGTAATGCAGCAAAGGACTGTTAAGAGTCTCCAGGATTTTGGTTGGTGCCTTCCTTATGTTTAGTCGCACAGCTGGTGCAGGTGCATTTTGAGCCATAATAACTAATGACATTCCCAATGGAAACATTCAACTGTGGTAAAACAGACAGAAATCTATTATAAATGTGAGTGCAATGTCAATGTTTACAGAAAGAGGTCAAATAACAGAATTCTATTTGGTAAATGTCAGTATTGTATGAGTAGAAAGAAGTCACAATATTTGCATTCTTATTAGAATGATACATGCAAAACCCATAAATATTTCATGGATGTTTTTAAACTTCTATTTTTTTCTCCCTCACCAGAAATTGCTTTTCTTTCCATTTCTCTGACTCTCAAAGTTTAGTCTGTTGCTTACAAGCTTTTTAACTAATCGCTGGACTAGTATAATGTTCAGATCAACTTTAACTTACTGTGACACAGTGCACATTTATATTCAGATGTACACCCTAGAACTGAAAGTCTCTTCCTATGTGAATCACTCAAAGGCATAAGCAAATCTTTACTAGGTCACCTAAAATCAAACATTTATATCTTACATTGATTCATTCATTCTCTGCAGTCTTTAGCATAGTGAAATTTATCAGATCAACCACATGTAATGGCAACTCCTTTTTTTAACACAGGAAAAAATCAACATCATTAGATTTATAGTGAGAAATATATAAAAACTTAGAAATATATATTTAAATATATATGAGTGATACTTGATTTGAGTACCAATGTTAATAATGCATGATTATTTGAAATCAGCACCTGAAAGAGAATGTAAAATATTATACTATTTAGCATCTTTGGTAATACATTTTAACATTGCTTTCTGTAAAAACAAGTAAATGTTGTTCTCTTACAGATTATAGAATTTGAGTTAATCTTTCTCTGAAGTCTTCCTCCCATCATTACTCCTTATGTAAGTGTGTAACAGTGTTCAGTTAGGGGCAAAGGGAGGAATCAGAGTGTTTATTGTTCCCTAGAGGTTTGTTTATAAAGAAAAAAATAGTAGCATCATTCTGGAAACAAGTTGTCTGAAAGATTAGAAAATTAAAACAGATGCTGACAGGCGGAGTGGCCCTTTTCTGTAATCCCAGCACTTTGGAAGGCCAAGGTGGGAGGATCACTTGAGTCCAGGAGTTTGAGACCAGTTTGGACAACATACATAGTGGGACCTCAATTCCACAAAAGAAAAAAAAAAAAAGCCCAAGCGTGGTGATATAGGCCTGTGGTTCACCCTACTTGGGAGGCTGAGGCCAGAGAGTGCTTGAACCCAAGACAGCAAGGCTGCAGTGAGCTGTGATTGTTCCACTGCCCTTTAGCGTGGGTGACGGTGTAAAATCCTGTCTCAATTAAAAGAAACAAAGAAATAGATGCTGATACCAGATATGCTATACTATTCTAATGTGTTTCCATGTGAGAAATGCATTGTGGTTTTCACTAAAGAATGGTCTTATGCAACTATTTTGCAAGCCCAGTTTCCCATTCTGTGTCTTTAAGGAGAATCCACTGGTCCATCAACATGATTTTATGGAGATTATCTTATGAAGCTTATTTAAAATTATTAACCCTATTACCTCTATTTCAAGACATTCCTCTCAGCTACAAAAATGATCTCAGAACAGTGATGTGCTGGCCTGGAGAATTCCAAAGATCCTGATTATGTTTAGTAACTGAAATGCATCAAAAATGACTTAAAAAGTACAGTGAGAAGATAAATGAAGACAGAAGGCTACAGAAAATGTGTGGATGGCAATAGTTTCAAGATATACATTCAAACATAAAAAATAAACAGTGATCCCAGGGCAGCTTGACAGAATTTGAATCAACATGATTAAAATCATCATGATCAATTCCCTGGGCTATATAGAAAGATCAGAAAGCAAAGCCCTATCAAAAATCTATCTATAGATACATAGAAAGAATGTTAGTCAAATACTTGATCTGCTTTGAGAATCAGAAAGAGACTCATAAAACCAGATATATTTCTGTTGGTGTGAAGCATAACATAAAATTACACCACTTGATACATACTATATATTTTTTCCTTTACACACACTTTGGGATTGCTCATAAAGTATAATATTGGTTTACTTTTTTCAGAAAAAGAAATCAAATTAATAGTATACATTGATTATGACATACTCTGCTCTTAGACACATTAAAATACATATAAAAATCACAGTTATGAGGAAATGCCATATTTATTAAAGGTTTAAAAGTTAAATTTCAAATGTTTTCAGAAAATCATATATGAGATTAAAACCACTTACAACTAGAGTGCATGCTGTGGTGGGATACTGTGATCTTCTCTTCAGGATTAAGACATCCATTACTCTAATCATTAAGAGAATTACCTCTCAGGTTAGTCCCTGATGGTCACCCCAACTTCGGAATCTCTGTGGCATCAGCAGAGACTTTTATTGCCACTGAATACAGTTCAGCTTCTCCTTCTGCCAAATTCTGCTCCATTCACAGGTATTCTTGAGATACTCCCTCAATCTCAGAATGTCAGAATCAGTAGCTCATTGTCAACAACCCATGAAAAAATATAATTAGTAAAAATCTGTATGCTATATAGGTTTAAATATCTCACACTAATGAAAGAGCTTAACACATGAAAAGATGTAAAAAATTTAAAAGCTTCAAGCATGATGGATACTGACATAGTGACAGGGTCAAATATATGATGCTTATGTTCTTTGAACAAATGACTTGGTTAATCAATGGAAAGATAGGTTCTTAATATTTAAGAACAATTGTTTCTTTAAAGTGAAGAAATCAAAATAGTTTTTTACATATGGCAGTGACCTGATAGGAAGGTAGCCAACATATAGGTAACAATAAGGTATAAAATCAAGAGACATTTATAGATGCATGAGTAAACAAAAAATTTATAAATGGTCTTTACTTTTTCATTCTAACTCAGTGATTTTGTCCTTGTGAATAATAAAGTCTTTTAAATTCAGAGCTTTACGTCTTCACTAATGATTAAATTTAACCAAAGACTTTATCAGTTTCTGAGTTGATTGCCTATACTAAAATAGGACCTGTAAATATGCTATTTATGGACAAATTATTTCTAGCCAAAATCCTCATTTGACAGCAGGAAAAAATAAATGTAAATCTAGCAACTAAGACATACAAAGGGCAGTGGAAATCATTATGCTCTTTCTTTACAACAGGAAACTTGCAGAATGTTTGTATTGTTAGGGATTTCTTTCCTTATTTTTCATTGATACAATGCAATTATTGGCAGTGTACACATATTACTAAAATGTAGAGATAAGATTAAGTGCCTCATACACCCAACTATGTTGGCAGTTGATACTATGTGGAAGTATTGTTGTGGGGTTTTAAAAATATGTCTTGGCAAGATATTTCATTTTAACAAACCCTTTGCTAATGAAATACAAGTAAGTATTAGCTAGAAAATTTATAGCCATTTCTGTGTTGAAATTATTCAAAAGTATAAAAACTATGAGGATTTTAGGATTCCATTCAATACAATTCCACTCCTAAAGCTAAGTGAAGTTGACAAACCATTTTTACATCCCACTCCTAAACATTGAATGGTTTATACTCATTTAAATTCTGCTTTCATATATATTATAGGCATATTAGTCATCAGAGAAGCAGATATATTCTATGTCTCACCTTAAAAATGAAATACAATTTCTTAATGAACAGCACTCAAAAATTAAAATAAGATAAAAATGCAATACACACAAATAGTGATATTTATATTGGACTTGTTTATTTAGCATAACTTTTTGTGTTACTTAAAAGAATGAAAGTGTAAAAGACATAATACATTTTTAAAAACTTTGCTAAGAATAAAAGAAAATGTAGACTACCTGAATGTAAAATTTTTAAGTTATAAGAAAGCAGGTGTCATATATTTGTAAGGATAATAAAAGTTAATACATAATGGATATGAAAAACCATAACATATCATTCTACCTTGAAACTTATAAAATGTTGGCAACTTCTTTCCATGTATAAAATAAATTAGACTGATTTCTTAGTAATTTTCTTCCTCTTATGGTAGAAAATGTTACAAGATTATTTTATTATATAAACATCCTTGTATACAAATGTTAAACGATCATTGGCAATACGGTTTACAACACATAAAGGGAGTGCATTTTATCTTCTTTAAAACGTATAATTAATACCACTCCAACTGCATAAATATGAAATCATGGAATCTTCCAGGCATCTGTTTAGGAGTAAGTATTACTTCAAACCTATTAAAATGGCTAATGTTAAAACGATTGACTTTATCAAGTATTGATTAGTATTTGGAAAAATTAGGAATCTCATACACTGCAGATGAAGATGTAAAATGTTACAACCACGTTGGAAAACAGTTTGACATTTTCTTTAAAAGTTAAACATACACTTACTATTTGATCACCCATTCTTCTTTTAGGCATTTGCTCAAAAGAGATGAAAGCTTATATCCATAGAAAAAGTTTTACAAAAATATTTATAGCAACTTTATGTGTAGTAGTCAAAACCTGGAAACAATTCAAATGGCCAAGAAGAGGTGAATGAATTAAAAAACTGTGATGTATCAATATAATGAAACACTGCTCAGCAGTACAAATGAATAAACTTTTGATATACCCCAAAGCAGAGATGAACCTCAAAATAATCATAATGAGTGAAAAAATTCAGACATAAGTAGTGTATGCCCTACTCTATGGTTTTATTTATATCAAGTATTGAGTTTAATTGTTGCAATTCTATCTCAATAAAACTGTTTGTAAAAGCCTTCTTAACAGAGCAACTCTGACAGTTGACTTTATATTAATAGAATGAGCAACTTTCCCAGCACCTCTCAAATTTTGAAATTTGTTCTCTACTAAGTAATACTAACAAAAAAAAAAAAACAGAATTAGATTAGCTAGGAGTCCAGATCATACTCTCCTTTCTCCATAACAATTTAAAAAACATTCATTTTGTTTGAATTTTAAAATAATTTGCTGTCTCACTCTTAAATACTTAAAATATCTACGTTGAATATCTATTTTATGTATCAATCAATGTTGCTTATTTTTTGTTTTATCTCTCTAATATCTTTAAAAGTAAAAAAAAAAAAAGGAACCATATATTATTATTATTTGTTTGTTTATTTATTTATTTATTTATTTATTTATTTATTTATTTTGAGATGGAGTCTTGGTCTGTCACCAGGCTAGAGTGCAGTGGCACAATATTGACTCACTGCTACCTCCACCTCCCAGGTTCAAGCGATCCTCCTTCAGCCTCCCAAGTAGCTGCAACTACAGGGGTGCACACCATGCCCAGCTAATTTTTGTATTTTTAGTAGAGACGGGGTTTGACCATGTTGGCCAGGATGGTCTTGATCTTTTCCCCTTGTGATTCGCCCACCTCGGCCTCCCAAAGTGCTGGGATTACGGGTGTGAGCAACTGCACCCAGCCCCATATATTAAATCTCTTTAAACCTCCTACAAACTGAAAGTGTTTTAGACTAAATGGTTACCACTTTCTGACTGACATGATTTATATATTTTCATATAATTAATGCATATTATATTGTTACACTCAACATATTATGATTAAATGAACATGAATTTTAAAATTGTATATCAGTTCAATTTCTAACAGTGATATTTGTTAGTGATATGAACTTGAGATTTAATTTTGTCTCTGTTATATAAGTATTAAATGTGAAGTAACATATTTAAAATATCTGAAATACTACCCAACAAATAAATTTCTCACAAAATATTAATTTACTTTCTTTTTCAATCTCCAATGTTATCATGAATATTTTATTAAATAATTTCCTAGTACAAATATTATAGACCATCCATAAATGGCAATTTCTGTTATTTTTATTGTTATTATTATATCAGAAGATTCTATTTTAGTTGAATGACATTATACTAAAAAGAATAATCTTAAAAGACTAGATAACTATGTAATCAGTGGATATTATATTGTTGTTAAATTTGGTCAATTTCAGCCAATTGGCTATACCTTAAAGGGGTCAGCTTACCAAATGATTTTATCTAAACAATCAATCACAAGTATTTGTTGCTTGTATACTATGTGTGCAGTTCTCAGGACAATAATTTTTTATATCCATATTATTTGTCTTTTGTGAAAGGTTGTGTAATAGAGATTTGTGTTCAATTTCTAAGAATTAAAGAAAGAGGGAAGAAACACAAAAGGTGGCTCTCCAGTTAAGACAGGTTTATTTTAGGGAAAACAACCCTGAGAGTGGCTCCTGGCCATGTTAGGTCAGAGGCACACTCTCTTACAGACTAAGAGTATTTAAGGATTTAGGGTGGGAGAGTTTATTAAAAGTTTGTGGTGCTTCTGTGTCTCTTTGTTATGTTTATCTGGTAGGGAGAGTTGTGTGTCAGTTCCCATACATCTTTCTGTAGCTGCAGGCATAGCCCGCTTGAGTCTGCTTTCAACTTCCCTATCTTAGTGAACCTGAAGGGAAAGAAATGTGCTTATTAAGGCCCACTGTTTTACTGGGACACATTGTATGTGGGTGAAGTTTGGCAGTTACCCAAGAGACTTTCCCCCCACCTCCCTCCTTGACCAAGCTGTCTTATCTGTGTTTTACTGCCTGCTTTTGCTGGCTGCTTATAGTTAGAAGAAAAGTGACTTCCTTGAAATGCATGAGGCTAGAAAGGGAGCTGGAACTTAAAGTGATGGTGTTTGTCGGAACTGATGGTGCTCCTGCTCTGTCAGAAGTTAAAAAATATTAAAAATGATTTTTTTAAAAGTCATCTTTGCAATGCTGAAGCACTCTGTGTCCTCATTTCAAAATCTTTGAAGATAGCCGTAGGATATTCCTGATCAAAACTAACAGTAAACAGGATAAGAATGAAGTTTTCTAGGTGTCAGATGGTATTAGTTTTCAGCTGTCAAAGTATTTTAAGTAACATTTTTAAAACTTTGCCAGGAAGTTCCAATTTTTATTTTTTACCTGAAAAGCTTCTTCTAAGCCTGTCTCAATAGTTGAATGAGGTTAGAGATCCAGGAATTGCCTGATGAACTTAAATTTTATTAAAAATGAATATCAGCCACTTTATATTATTTTGCTTTGATAATCTTTGGCCAATATGAATCATGTTCAAAGGATTTTTTTTAAAAGAAATCTATGGAAAACATGTATCATTTCTAAGGGAGTTTGTTCATTTTTGTAAACTTGCTTTTTTTAAATTTTGAAATAGCTTGGAATCTAGATAAAAGTGAAAAAATGTTAAGGACAGGACAAAGAATTTCAACATTTCCTGTACTTAGATTCCTCAGTTCTTAACATTTTACCTCATTTGCGTGCACTCTCTCTCTCTAGTATGTACATTGTTTACTTACATCTATGTAAATTCATCTATACCAAAATGTCTGTTTATACTAATATTATATATACATACACATACATATACATTTATACATACATACGTATACACACATTCACACCTATATGTATATACACATACATATAATATATATATATACCTATTTGTATACCTAGTATACATCTGTGTGTAGCCCTACTCATTTCTATTTTGTAAATCCTTCTGCAGAGCATGAGAAATCTGCCTCTCATTATCCTCAATATTATTTCCTTAATTAACTTCTTTGCCTAAATCTCCCAATCATTCTTAATTTTTTTTTTTTTTTCTTTCTTTTTTTGCTTGTTTGAGACAGAGTCTTGCTCTGTTGTTCAGGCTGGAGTGCAGTGGAGCGATCTCGGCTCATTTCAAGATCTGCCTCCTGGGTTCACAACATTCTCCTGCCTCAGCCACCAGAGTACCTGGGACTACAGGCACCCGCCACCATGCCCAGCTATTTTTTTTTTTTTGTATTTTTAGTAGAGACGGGGTTTCACCATGTTAGCCAGAATGGTCTCAATATCCTGACCTTGTGATCCACCTGCTTCGGCCTCCCAAAGTGCTGGGATTACAGTGTGCTGAGTGAGTCACCACACTCAGTCTCCCAACCACTCTTGTAACTTCCTCTTCTCACTACTTCTTTGCTCCACCTCCACTAACTGGCTTCCTCCTTCCCAGGAAGTGTCATGATATTTCCAAGTGTCACCCCTTCCTCCTTGCTGCTCCATTTCCTTGGATTCCAACATTTGCTTGCTAGAAGATAAGGAAAGGAAGCAAGGACAGGAATGGTAGAAACGATAGGAATAGGAAATCTTATGAATGTTTTTGTGCTCATTACCTACAGATGGTTGAAAAACCACACACAGTCAAGTGGTTTATGTTACAGACATGATTATATACATGGTATCTAAAAATTTGGCTGGAAACACCTATGTTTGTATATATTTAACAAATTAGTTGATTTATTTATTTGCTTGCTTTTGAATGATGTGTATATATTTCACAGCCATTTGCAAAATGTCCTTTCTTTTTAAAAGTAATTCCATAGGTACATGATCTTAGGCAGATTTGGATGGTGTTTTAACATCTCAAATCTTTATTTATTTTGTTGCAAAATACAGTTATTTTCTCTCAAATATATTTCTAACTCAACAAGGTAAATGTAGATTCATTTACCTGAAAATCTATTGAAATTCTAAAAAAAAAATGCAATATATTTCAAATATAAAGCACAAATCACTTACAAATGATTAAAAATCAATCAATTTAATTCCATAAATATGTGATTAATATGCACTTTAATATGCCACATTTTGACACTAATAGCAAAAGCTTCAGGTTTTGTAATTTAAATGTAACTCTTATAATACCATCACAGAAGAAAATTAAGAAAAATTGAGGAAGTGAGAAATGTGATAAATGTTAATCCCCAAAAGCCCAGAATCACATTATACATAAAATAAAAATACCTGTATTGGAAATTTGGCTCCTTTTACAAGTGAAATGAATGAAATGGTCTCAG
This sequence comes from Piliocolobus tephrosceles, assembly GCF_002776525.5. Classification (NCBI taxonomy): domain Eukaryota; kingdom Metazoa; phylum Chordata; class Mammalia; order Primates; family Cercopithecidae; genus Piliocolobus; species Piliocolobus tephrosceles. The sequence continues at coordinate 124,045,231 of NC_045436.1, forward strand.
GAATTTAAAATACTGTACAGTTTAAGAATGCATTCATTGACTTTCCTCTTATTACCACTGCTGTGTGTCTTACACTTGATTCAAGCATGCATATAGCATCAGATGCTTCTTCCAGAGTATGAATGACTTAATTAAATAATTTAAATAGCTGCATCAGTCTTATTAGTAACAAAGTTATTACATTTTTAGTATCTTGTATTTCCTTTAAAAATTTGGAATAACAATCTTTGGCAAGTCAAATAATTAAAACTGTAAAACGACTTCTTTGAACTAGATTTCCAGTTCCTCCTGCCTTCTCTTTCTCAATTTCTTATTGAAATATAATGGAAAACTAGTTTTATAATAGCTTAACCAAATAATGTTATTTTTATTTTATTTTTCTCACAGGTGCTACGTTGGTATAATATAGTAAGGGCTAATACAGTAAGTCCACATCTGCCAACCAGGGCTTAGTCTTTTTCTATCTTTCAATGAAGCAGTCTTTGAAATACGATATTTGTTTTCATTATTTTCAACTAGTGGTCGTAAGACTGTCGCTTTACCTCCAGCCATTGTGCTAGGCTTCCATCAGGAAAAAAAGGTAAGAATGAAACACAAAACATACAAACCACCTAGATTGTATTGTTTTAAAAACTGACTTATTAGTTCCACTTAGTGAATTCTTGTGTCTCTTGCCTGCTGATAATTCTACAAGACACTGGGAAATGTAATAGCTATTTTCTAATAAACATTTGCCATATCTCCTCTATTTGAATAAAATGGGAAGATTCTTCTTTGAAAGAACAGTAGAATAAGCAACTAGGAATTACTGCCATTGCAGGGTTTGATAGTAACTTATAAAATAAGGTTTCATTTATTTTTAACTTTAATCAGGACTTACGTTTTACTATAGCTTTAGGAGTTAGAAAGCCAGAAAGCCAATGTATAGGAGACTGAGGCAGGAGAATTGCTTGAACCTGGGAGGCAGAGGTTGCAGTGAGCCTGAGATGGCGCCGTTGCACTACAGTCTGGGAAACAAGAGCGAAACTCCATCCAAAAAACAGAAAGAAAAAAGAAAGCCAAAGAAGAATATTTTAACAATTGTGAATGCATACGTATAAATTAGGCTATGTGAAAAGTTGCATAGGTAATAATGAAAAGGCATATTACTTTTTATGTAAGTACAATGTTGTTGGCACTGTCATAAGTGCTTTTCACACTTTTTATTGACCTCTCTAATGTAAAAATCTAAAAATGATAAAAATATTATTCTTATTATCCAGGTGAAAATTCAGAGGCATAGAAATATCCACTAATTTATTTCCTCATAATCAGATATCTAAGAATAGGTAGAAAAGTTATTAAAACTCAGTCTGACCCCAGAACCTAAACTCTCAACCACTTTCTATCAATTTGGATACAAATGCTAAGACCACCTTTTTAACAAAAATCTTTAAAAGAATATTAAGTTTCAGATTCATGTTTTAATTTATGCAGTTGATACTTATATAAAGAATCATACAAAACCACTAATTTGACATGGGCAAAAGTAATAATAAAGCCAAAGTTTCTGGAATAATTGAACATAAAATAGAGAGCTGAAGGTCCTAAAGTTTGGGTAAGACAAATAGCATTTGGTCAAGCAATTATTAAAATATACAGATGAGGGGGAAAGGGTGATATGAACAGAATGTATTCTTTCAAATTCAAGATTTCCATTATTTGACACTTTTCAGAATCACTTTAACTGTACCCTGTGGGTTCACCATTTTCTAAATCACCTCGGAGTCTTTAATGTTAAAAGATGGCAGGATAAAAATCACCCACTGTGAACAACTGAAAGCCAAAAAAGAAAAAAGTCAATTAAAAAAGGTAAGTAGATAACATAAGGCAATTTTCTTATTCCCCATAATAAATCAATAAGTGATGTAATTTTAGAAATTCTGTCTGTAAAATGTAAATTAGTTTTGGCTCCTGCTCTTGAGTACAATATACTGATTCATAGCGATCCCATACACACTACAGCTACTGGAAAAAAGATAAATTACAAAAATTATAAAAATCATATTTTAAAGTCATCAACATTGTCTAGAAGATATATTAGATGAACCAAATTCCAGAAATGAAAAAACCCTATTTTATGCAAACTGATTATATCCATCCAGTAGTTTTCCTGGGTATGTTTGCTGATTTTAGTGCTATGCAGATGGTAGTTAAGTTAGGCTTAAAATTAGAGCTTTATGTTTATTTATTAAAGCAAATGAAATAACATCTTCCCCAATCTCACTATGGTTAGGAAACAAAGAACTGTTATGATAAAGACATGCCTTTAACTCACTGTAGCTCCCAGCCTCCAGATTTTGCCAGGTTTGAAGTTATCTGGGATAGTTGCCTGGGCCCTGAGGCTGAAGAGATGGACTGGAAACTCAACATGCAGATATTATGATCACAGCTGGATATTCCACAGTCTTTAATTTCTGTGAAGACAGAGATCTGACAGGTTTTCAATCAGAAGCCTGGGCTGGCCGCACACTAAGAACAGAAGTGCACCTCAAAAAGACTTAGTTTTACTAAAATACAACCCAGTTTCAATCTAGAATAATTTCTAAAAGGATTAAAGTGGTCACTCCCTCAACTAAAATGTGAAAAAGACAAACTTTCTCCAATAGGAAGTTTTATCATCGGAAGCTCTTGCAATTTGTAGGTTTGTTTTCTTTGTTTTGTTTCTTTCTACATACTGCTAGAATATTAACCCAAATTACAAAATATAAAAATCAAGCAGAAGATTGTGACCTATCATCAATAGAAAAGGTAGACAGAAGTAGAGCCTCATTTGATTTAGATATTAGACTTAGCAGACAAAGACTTTAAAATAACTATTATCAATATGTTTAAGAAGGCCAGATATGGTGGTGAGCAAGCCTGTAATTCAAGCAAATTTGGAGGCTTACGTGGAAGGGTCACTTGAATCCAGGAGTTTGAGACCTGCCTGGGAAATATAGTGAGATACCGTCTCCAGAAACAAAAATTTTTAAGTATTGTTTAAGCTTTTTATATTTTTATTTTCTTAATATAAAAAATGTCGGGCAGCTGAGGCAGGTGTCAAGAGATCGAGAACATCCTGGCCAATGTGGTGAAATCCTGTTTCTACTAAAAATACAAAAATAATTAGCTGGGCATGGTGGCGGGTGCCTGTAGTCCCAGCTACTCAGGAGCCTGAGGCAGGAGAATCACTTGAACCCAGAAGGTGGAGGTTGCAGTGAGCCGAGATCATGCCACTACACTCCAGCCTGGTGACAGAGCAAGACTCCAAAAAAAAAAAAAAAAAAACAAAAAACAAAAACATATATATATATATATTATGCATTTATATAATTATATATTTTATATATAATATATAGTATATATTTATATATTATATACACATAAAAAATTTTTAAAAAACCTTTAGAAAAATAGGGAAGAGCAATGTCATTAATAAAAATAATGGATAATCCTTTTTAATAATTGAAATAGTAATAATATATAGTAATATAACCAATACTATTATATGAAAAGAAAGCAGGAAAATAAATCCTATTCACACAAAAATAATGATAATATTAGAAGTGCCAAAATTTCAATAAAAGAAGAAACCAGTGCAATAATTCTGGCAGCATGAAAAATTTGAACATTTTGACAGTACCAACAGCACCGAAGGGTCACCCTAGCTCGCCATCAATGTTACCTAAGCAAACTAAAAACTCAGAAATGATGAAATGACTGATAAAGAATTCAAAGCATTGATTGCAAGGGAGCTCAATGAGATCTAAGAAAAGTTTGAAAATAAAAACAAGAAAACTTCTAAAGCAATCCAAGAAATGAAGTAAGATATAAATATTTTACAAAGAAATCAATCAGAGCTTCTGGAATTAAAAAAAAACTCACTTAAGAAATTTTAAAATACACTTGAAAACTTTTTCAATAAACTAGATCAAGCAGACAAAATAATTTCAAAGCTCAAATATTAGTCTTTTGAGCCAACTCAGTCAGTTAGAAATAAAGAAAAAATATTCCAAAAAATAAAGAAGTCTTCAAGAAATATTGAATTATGTAACGTGATCAAGTTTATGAATTCTCGACATTCCTGAGAGAGAAGGAGAAAACATAAACAACCTGAAAAACATATTTGATTAAATAATTAAATAAAATTTTCCTAATCTTGCTAGAGAAGTAGACATTCATATATAAGAAATCCAATAACACCTATACAATATTATGGAAAATGAACATCAACAAATCATATAGTCATCAGACTATTCAAAGTCAATACTAAAGAAAAAATCTTACAGACAGCTAGAGAGAAAGGTCAGATCACACACAAAGGGAAGCCAGTAGGACTAACTGTGGTCTTCTTAGTAAAATTTTTACAAGGTAGACTAGAATAATGGCCAGTTTTCAGCATTCTTATAGAAAAGAAACTCTAACCAAGGATTTAATATCCCATCAAACTAAGCTTCATAAGCAAAGGAGAAATAAAATCTTTTTTAAGAAAAGCAAGCATTAAGGGAAGTTATTACCACCAGAACAGTCTTACAAGAGATACTTAAGGAAGCTCTAAACATGGAAATAAAAGAATGATACCTGCTACCACAAAACACACTTAAGTACACAGCCTACAGACCCCATAGAGCAACCACACAATAGAAACTAAAAATCAGCCAGTGAAAAACTTTACAATAGAATCAAAATCCCCACATGTCAATATTAACGTTGAATGAAATGGTCTAAACACCCCACTTAAAAGGCACAGAGTAGCAAATTACATATACATCAACAAAGCATATAGTCATCAGACTATTCAAAGTCAATACTAAAGAAAAAAAAAAATATATATATATATGTGTGTGTGTGTGTGTGTGTGTGTGTGTGTATAATCTGCTGTCTTCAAGAGACACACCTCACATGTAACAACATCTACAGGCTCAAAATAAAAGGATGGGGAAATATCCATAACACAAACAGATAACAAAAAAGAGCAGGGGTTACTGCTCTTAAATCAAATAAAACATAATTTAATCCAACCACCACAAAAAGATAAGAACAAACTAACCCCAAAGCAAGCAGAAGAAAATAAACAACTAAAATCATAGCAGAATTGAGTGAAATTGAGATCCAAAAATCCATACAAAGAAACAATAAAATCAAAAATTGGTCTTTGAAATAATAAACAATAGACCACAAGTTGATTAACAAAGAAAAAAGAAAGAAAATCCAAATAAACACAATCAGAAATTACATAGGCAATATTACACCTGATCTCACAGAAATATAAAAGATTCTCAGAGCCAATTATTAAACATTTCCATGCACACAATCTAGAAAATCTAGAGGAAATGGATAAATTCCTGAAACATAACCTCCCAAGACCTCTCCAGACTGAATCAGGAAGAAATTGAAATATTGAACAGAATAATATCAAGTTCTGAAATTGAATCCATAGTAAAAAAAAACTGCAAACCAAAAATCCCTGAACCAGATTAATTCACAGACAAGTTATATTAAAAGTACAAAGAAGAGCTGGTATCAAGCATATTGAAACCATTCAAAAAAATCAAAGAGTGCCTCCTCCCTAACTTATTCTATAAAGCTAGCATCACCCTGATATCAAAATCTGGCAAATAAAAACAAAAGAACTACAAACCAAGTTCCTCGATTAACATAGATGAAAATATCCTCAACAAAAGACTGGTAAACTGAGTTCAGCAGTACATCAGTGTATATTTACCATGATCAAGAAGGCTTTATTCCCGGCATATCAAGTCAGTTCAACATACACAAATCAACAAATGTGACTCACCATATAAACAGAATTAAAAACAAAACCATAGAATCATCTCAATAAATGGAGAAAAGGCTTTCAATAAAATCCAATATCCTCCAAAAATCCTCAAACAAATCAGGCATTGAAGGAACATACTTCAAAATGGTACAAACCATCTATAACAAACCCACAGCCAGCACCATACTGAATGCACAAATGTTGATATCAAGTTGCCGAAGAACTAGAACAAGAAAAGGATGCCCACTCTCACCACTCCTATTCAACAGAGTACTAGAAATCCTAGCCAGAGCTATTAGGCAAGAGAAAAAATAAAAGGCATCTAAATAAGAAAAGAAGAAGTCAATGTATCTCTCTTGCTGATTATATGATTCTATACATAAGAAACCCTAACAACTTCACCAAAAGGCTTGCAGAACTGACTAGTGACTTTACTAAAGTTTCAGGATACAAAGTCAATGTAAAAAAATCCGTAGCATTATTATACACCAATAGCCTTCAACCTTAAAACCAAATAAATAAAGCAATCTTATTTACAATAGCCACACACATGAAAATAAAATACCTAGGAATACATGTTACCAAGGGGTTGAAAGATCTCCACAAGGAGAACTACAAGACACTGCTGAAAGAAATCATAGGGGACACAGACAATGAAAAAAAAAGAAAAAAAATTCCATGCTCATGGATTGGAAGAATCAATATCATTATGATGGTAATACTGCCCAAATTAATGTACAGAGTCAATGCTATTTCTATTAAACTACCAAGGTCACTTTTCACAGAATTAAAAAAAAAAAAAAAAAAAAAAAAACTATTGTAAAATTCATGCATAACTAACAAAGAGCCAGAATAGCCAGAGCAATTCTAAGAAAAAGAACAAAGCTGGAGGCATCACATTACCTGACTTCAAACTATTTAATAAGGCTACAGTAATGGATATGGTTTTGGCTGTGTTCCCACCCAAATCTCATCTTGAATTCCCACATGTTGTGGAAGGGACACGGTGGGAAGTAACTGAATCATGGGGGCAGGTCTTTCCCATACTGTTCTCATGATATTTCAATAAGCCTCATGAGATCTGATGGTTCTGTAAATGGGAGTTTCCCTGCAAAAGATATTTCTCTGTTTGCCTGCTGCCATCTGTGTAAGACGTGACTTGCTTCTCATTGCCTTCCACCATGATTATGAAGGCTCAGCAGCCATGTGGAAATGTAATTCCATTAAATCTCCTTCTTTTGTAAATTGCCCAGTGTCAGGTATGTCTTTATCAGCAGCATGAAAACAGACTAATACAGTAACCAAAACAGCATGATCCTGGTAGGAAAACAGACACACAGACAAATGGAACAAAATAGAGAACCCAGAAATAACGTCAACTAATCTTCAACACAGTCAACAAAAATAAGTAATGAGGAAAGGCCTCCCTCTCAATAAATAATGCTGGGACAACAGGCTAGCCACATACAGAAGAATGAAACTGTTCTCCCAGCATTTGCCATATACAAATTAAATGAAGATGAAATAAACATTTAAATGTAAGATCTCAAACTAGAAATGTCCTACAAGAAAACCTAAGAAATGCCTCTTTATACATCAGTCTTGGTAAAAAGAAAATGACTAAGCCCTCAAAAACAATTGCAACAGTAACAAAAATTGACAAGTGGGAACCAATTAAACTAAAAAACTTCTGCACAGCAAAAGGAACAAAGTAAACAGATAATCCACAGAAAGAATATCTTCTCAAACTATGTATCTGACAAGGTCTAATATGCAGAATCTGTAAGAAACTTAAACAATTTAAGAGGCAAAAACCAGATAATCCCATTATAAAATGGGCAAAGGACATAAACAGACATTTCTCAAAAGAAGACATATAAGTGGCCAATAAACATGGAACAAATGCTCCATTTTGCTAATGATCAGAGAAACAAAAATCAAAACCACAATGAGTTACCACCACACCAGTCCGAATGGCTATTATCAAAATGTCAAAAATAATGACGCTAACAAGGCTGTGGAAAAACAGGAAGGCTTATACTGTTGGTAGAAATGTGTATTGGTTCAGTCACTATGGAAAGAAGTTTGGCGATTTCTAAAGTTAAATGTAACTACCGTTTAATTCTGCAATCCCATTCTTGGGTGTATATCCAAAGGAAAATAAATTGTTCTACCAAAAAGACACATGCAGTCATACATATATCGTAACACTATTCACAAGAGCAAAGATATAGAATCAATCTAGGTACCTATTAATGGTGGATTGGATAAAGAAAATATAGCACACTTATACCATGGAATACTATGCAGCCATAAAATAGAACAAAGCCATGTCCTTTGCAGTAATGTAGGTGCCATTGAAGACCATTATTCTAAGTGAATTAATTTAAGAACAGAAAACCAAATACCGCATGTTCTCACTTATAGGTGAGAGCTAAACTTTGGGCACGCATGCACATAAAGATGGGAATAATAGATACTGGGGGCTACTAGTGAGTGGAGAGTAAGAGGGAGGCAAAGGCTGAAAAACAATCCAGTGGGTGCTATGCTCCCATCCTGGGTGATGCCGGTCATTCTTACCTCAAATCCGAGTGTCATGCAATATACATCCATGACAAACCTGTACAGGTGCCACTGAATCTAAAATAAACATTACAGTCATTTAAAAAAAGATTTAAATCAAGGAAAAGAACACATGGACACATAGGGGAAGTTACACACACTGGGGCCTTTCAGAGGGTGGGAGGAGGGAGAAGATTAGAAAAAATAACTGATGAGCACTCTGCTCAATACCTGGGTGATGAAATAATCTGTACAACAAATCCCATGACAGAAATTTACCTATGTAACAAAACCTGTATTTGTACCTGTGAACTTAAAATAGAAGTTAATAAATACATAGAATGTAAAAAGTGGAAAATTCAAAAAAGAGTAATTGAAATAAAATAAATGAGACCTAATAGATCTAAAAAATGACAACTGCAATAATAAATGTTTTTTTAACAGTAGATTGGAAATAGTACAAGACTCTTGTATTACATATAGCCAAATTAAATCATAGAGAGTAAAAAGAAATAGAAACAGAACAGAATATAAAGGATATTCAATAAAAGGTAAAAAGTAGTCAGACAAAAAGAAATATTACATTTTAAAGAATAATTATGACTGATAGTTGGCTTTGAAAATAAAGCAATAAAAGCTAGAAGGTTATAGAATAACATCGTTAAGTTGTTAATGGAAAATAACTTCATTCTAGAATTCTATACAACAACAACAAAGAAAAGAGTCTCAAAAATGGAAAATTTTTAAAGGTAGATAAAGAGTGAATTTGTTGATAACCACAGATGAAGTAAAAATAAAACAAATTTGGAAATAAACAATAAAATGTAATTCTAGAAGCAAATAATACAACCAAGAAATTTGGAAATACACAAAGAAGTGAAGAAAACCAAAAAGGGTAAATATATGCAGGTAAATACAATTGATTATGGGGTATACAGCACAATATTTGATACACTGTGAAATGCAATGCAGTAGACCATAGGAGGCCCCCAAAAGTCATCACTTTCTAGTATTCTCTTGTGTAATCCCTTCCCTTTGACTGTGGGTAGAATCTATAACTTGCTAATAAATAATATAGAAAAAGAGATTGGATTCAACCCCATTATTGTGTTACGTTACATAAGACTCCATATTTTTAGTATACTTGCTCCCCAGACTCCCCTCACTAAGCAGCCATGATGGAGGAAGGCATGAGGCCAGGAATAGCAGCAATCTTCTAGGAAGAACAGTCAGTTTCTAGGAACTTAAAAGACCCCAGGGAGCTGAAGGGGTCTACCAGTCTCCAGTAAGCAAGAAGCCAGAGCTCCCAGTTCTTCGGCCAAAAGGAAATGAATACTGCAACAACTTAAGTGCTCTTGAAAGTGAATTCTTTCCCGATTGAGCCTCCAGATAAGAGTACAGCTGTCTGACAAGTTGCTAACATTCTTTTGAGACTCTGAGCAGAGAACTCAGCTAACTCCTGACTCCTGAATCTTTAAGACAATACTCTTGTACCTGAACTCCTGACTTTCAGAACCTTTAAAATAATAAATGGCTTAAAACTATTAGATGAATGGCATTTTGAAACATAGCATGAAAGTTCAAATTACATGTAAATTTATTATACATAAAAATAGCATTAAATGTGAGAAACGAATTTAGTCTAAAGATATAAAATTTTAGTGGCATTAAGTGCTAAAAGTCATGTATGTTTGATTCTATTAAGAACAGAATGTGTATTGTAATTTCTATGTAACAACTGAGAAATTTTTAGCTTTGTCTATTAAAGCTTAATGTATTACATACTATAATGAATGTTTTCTAACTATATATCTAACAATATGAATACGGATACCAAAAGTCATCTATAAATATGCTATAAAATTATTTATAGCAGCACTATTCTTTATTGCTCCAAACTAGAAAATTCTTAAATATCCATGAACAGTTAAACTTTGTCATATATTAACACATGGGTAATTTATAATAAGCAACACATGAATAAATCTCAAAAAAGTTGAGTAAAAGATGTCAGATACAAAAGAGTGAAAACAATATATTTTGCTTTTTGTAAGTTACAGAAATATTGAAACTTATCTGTGCTGTTAAAATCAATGATAACCCTTGAAGAGATAAATTTATGATTTTAAAAAAGGAACAATGGAGTTGACAATGTTTTCTCTCTCAATTTAGGTTCTGGTTACAAAAATATATTACATTTGTTAAAATCCAGCAGCTGTAAACATAGATAATATGGATGTAAAAACAATCGAATTTTTAAAATAATATCCTTTGCTTTCCAAATATTTGCTTGGTGTTCACCTTGTAAGAAGCAGTGGGATAGGTGTTGGGTGCAAGTGATATTAATAAAGGTGTGAGTATTCTTTTTCTTAAGAATTTTCAGATCTTGTGGTAGAGATATGAAAATAGAAAAATGCTAACATGGAAAGTTATGAGAGCTAAGATAGGTACATGGAAGTATTAATTCTTACTTGAAAAAAAAATAAGAACTAAGAAAATAAGGAAGTTGTAACAGAATGTGTACTTGCCATTCCATCTCCACTTACGGATATTGGCAGTGAAGGGAGAAGAGACATATGGTCGAAATGAGAGGGTAAATAGAGGATCAAACACAAGACTGTGTTTTCTTTTTTAATAGGAGAGTATGTTCACACACTTTTAGAAAATAATATGTTTTTAAAACAGATGTAGGACTTTAAATGTAAACAATAGTTAAAATTACTGGAGTAAGGGACCAGTGGAAATAAGGAAAAAAAAAAAAAAAGATACAAACACAGGTAGGAGAAATGCTACTGAAAAGAAGCGAAACATTTTCCTCTAATTCTGAAGCATTTTTCTGAAATGTATTGGAAGAACAACATGGGGCTGGGCCAAGGGCACCTATTCATTGGCAGTGTCTGGTCACCTCGTTCCTTCTCAATTGTCACATGTAAGGACTACCCTATGTAGCTGTGTTGAACAAGAAGACTGAGGCACAGAATGCTAGAACTTCCATAATGTGAATATGCCTCAGAGACTCCCTAATTTAAATTAGGCCTATAGAAATATATGCCTATGGGATTTGATGATTAACCTAAATCAATTTAACAGATGAGAATAATCAGAGCTCTAATTTATACTATAGAACAAATTAATTCTATAAAACTTAGAGATTAGAAATCCAGAACCAGGAAAAACATTTTTCTCTTCTCATTAGAATATTATCATATTAGGTAGAAATTTGAAATTAAGGTTTACACTCATTTTCAGTAGCTTTAATCTACCTAGATTTTCTGGTAGAATCATTCTTCTTTAATGAATTCCTTCTTTTATTTTACATTGAATGTTTTTAAAGTTTTATTTATTTTGTGTTTAAATATAAGCCATCATACCTTAATTAGCACTTATATACAGTTATATATATTCATCTTCTGAGTAGATATAGCTAAACCAAAATAATTTTTATTTCGTACTTTGGATTTGCTGTATGGTTTAAATCCTTGTTACTCCAATTGTGGCCCATGGACCAACAGAATCACCATCAGCATCACATGGGAGCCTAACGCACCCCTTCAGATCTGCCCAGATGTACCCTTTCAGAATCTTCATTTCATCACGACATGACTTTTAGGTGATTTGCATGCATATTAAAATTTTAAGTATACAATTATAATTTTATTTTCTTCCTCTTTCCTTTCACATTATATTTCTATTGCTACATAACAAAGCACCATAAACTTAGTGGTTTAAAACAACATACATTTATTATTAATATTTCACTGTTTCCATGCTCCAAGAATCTAGAATAGTTAACCTGGGTCTTCTGCTTATGGTCACCTAAAACTGCTGTCTAGCTGTCAATCATGTTATGTTTCTTTCTGAACCTCTAGGTTCTTCTAAAGCTTATGTGGTTGTTGCCACAGTGTATTTTCTTGGAGCTGTAGAACTCATGGAAGCTACTTCTTCAAAGTTACCAGGAGAATTTCTCTGCTTTTAGGAAAAGAATAACATCATTTTTTAAAGTCTTGCCTGATTAGATCAGGTCTACCCTCAAACTTCCTTTTGATTAACTCAAAGTCAAACTGACTAAAAAACCTTAATCGGATCTGCAAACACATCTCCCATAAAACGTAACCTGTCAAGGAGATACATAGATCATATCCAAAGGTCTCACCTATATACAAGAAGAGATTATAAAGAGTACTTTGCTCATGGGGTGAAGATCTTGGGGACTATGTTAGTATAGCAGGACTTCTCCTTAGTTCAGCTAAAGTCGCGGTTCTTTGTCCCACGGCCACAAAACTTCAGGCTGGCAAACAATTTTAATGAGTAATGCAGAGTTTTATTGGGAGAAAAGGAAGAAAAGGAGGAAACAGGGACTCTCCCAAGGCCAGAGTCCCTGCTAGAGCGCTTCCTTCCCTCAGCTTGAATCCCAGGTTCCACACAGGAAGAGGAGGGGCCAGGCTCCACCCTGCTGCAAATGTCATGAACTTCCCCAGGCTCCACCTCAGTGGGCAAGCTGGTCAGAGTTTCTCCAGGGACTCCCTGCCATCTGGCTGTCTCATTTCCTCCCTCCTAAAAAGCACATATAACTGCCCTTAGGATAAGGACGACCGGGCACGGTGTCTCACGCCTGTAATCCCAGCACTTTGGGAGGCGGAGGTGGGTGGATCACGAGGTAAGGAGACCTAGACCATCCTGGCTAACAGGGTGAAACCCTGTCTCTACTAAAATACAAAAAAAAAAAAAAAAAAAAGAAAGAAAGAAAGAAAGAAAATTAGCCAGGCGTGGCATAAACCCAGGAGGCGGAGCTTGTAGTGAGCAGAGATCATGCCACTGCCCTCCACCCTCAGTGGCAGAGCCTGACTCCCTCTCAAAAAAAAAAAAAAAATAATAATAATAATAATAATAATAATAATAAAACAGATAAGGACACAGACTGATCATAAGGGCCTCCTGCTGATAGGGGGCGCTGTTTGGGGAGCCAGCAATCAGAGCTCCGGCAGAGGCCAATCTAAGGGTTCCCAGGAGGAGGAACCATCTTCAGAGGCTCTGATTGCATGACCATTTAGAATTTGATGTCCTGAAAGCAAAAGCACACAAACCAGGTTATTAAAAATCATGTATCAAAATAAAACAAGGGGAGGGGTAAAGACAGCTTAATAATCCTGAGGCCTTTTACCAATTTGAACAGGGAGAGGGAGGCCAAAAGCCTAACTAGCTAAAAAACTTTACCCTTTTGATGGCATGGTGAACTTCTGGGTTCCCTTCCCCTGACCCCAATCCTAAGCCAACCAGTTTAAGGTCTGGAAAATTAACTCTTTCTAGTTAGGAGGATGCATCTGAGGAGAGTGTCCCATAGTATGGAGACACAATTACCTATCAGTGAAGAGAGGACTGAGGAGGAGAAAGGAATAAAATGAAGGCATTTTTTTCAAAGGAGTCCCAGAGGTTCAGGATGCATTCTAAAGGGGTACAGACTAACGATTAATGGCTACCCCTTTAGAAAGAGGGGAGCAGGCATCCCTGATTCTCTTCTCTTCCTAGCAAACACGCAGGGTATGTGAGGGAGAGAGGGAAGAGTTTCCTCTTTCCTCTTCTGTCCTTACATATTCCAGTTCCAGTGACCTTGACACGTGCCACCATGAGTGCCGAAGCTGCTTGAACCTATGAATCAGGAAGGGACTAGAGAACAGAAATTATCCACTCTCACCTTTGTCTCTTTCTTACCTACTGTCAGTAGTGTTGGAGTTCCCATACCTCATTTCTGCCATGGATATTAGTGTGAATATCCTGTATCCAAGAAACAGGAAGGTTGGGGTTTGCTTCATCAGCAGGAATCAACCATGCTCACCTGTGCTGTGCCTTTTAACCTCTCTTGATGTCTGCCTCTGGCTCTCTTAGATCCAGTTTTCTTTCTAGGGCTTTGACTCGACACTTCGAATTGAGTCTGGGACAAAAATGTGTCTCAGGGGGTTGCATGGACTCCTTAACATAAGCCAGATGCTAAGGCGACACTGTGGAACTGAGTCCTCCTCCAACAAATAAGAGGAAAGGATATCTTGTGACACACTCAGATAACTGATGGCTATAGTCATGCTTGCTAGGATTTGGGTGCATGGTGCTTGACTTTAATTATCACCCCTGGTCTTACTTTCCTAAAAGTAATCTCCTATTTATTCCTTATTTATTCCATTACCTGGCAGGATTTGCAGGATAATTGCTCAGAATTAAAATATTGATCCAGATTTCTACATTACCCATCCCTTTTGTTCTTTCTGAGCTGCAGCCAGAGATTGCTAGTAGGTTCACAGGAACAAGCAGGATTATTCTAAAATGTAGGCAAAAACTTAAAAACCACAAATGAGTTTAAAAGTTAATGAGAAATATGTAAGTTTTAACACATTATTTATCTCTCCAGTCCTCATGTTTGTTTAAAAAAAAAAAAGTACATAGGACCGAGTGGTGAGCAAAATAGACTTTAGTCTTATACTTGGTCTGATTGTTTGCACAAAGTGCAGCAAGAATAATTATTTATATATAGGCCTTTTGGGTTTGCTTTGATGGAAGTTTGTTCTACAAGGAATCTCAGATAAGACCTTTCAAAGCTGAGCCCAACCATGGGTTTGTATCCTCAAGCACATGTGAGTTGGGTGATTCTCTACTCTTAAGGTCCCAAGATAAACTTGGATCTTTTAGACCTGTTAGAAAGTGACATTCTTTACTGACCATAGGTCAAGAACCCTGTGTAGCAACTGTGTAAATGAGAGTATGAGTCCATTTTCCCCACTGAGCTTTTATTGGTTCTGCAAGTCGAGATTGCCTCCTTAAAAGGAAGCATTCCCTTGCAGTTAAAGCCTTGGTAAAATTACAAATTTTTCCAATTGTGTTTTGTTGCAAAAGAAAAATGGATTCTTATTGAAGTGATGCAAACAATTATATTGCCACAAGGTAAGAATACATACAGAGGTCGGGCGCGGTGGCTCACACCTGTAATCCCAGCACTTTGGGCGGCCGAGCCA
>NC_045436.1:124060993-124094711 GCF_002776525.5 Piliocolobus tephrosceles
GAAACCAGGGAGAGAGAAACAAACATGCTCTAAATTTTGATCACAGTAATGCATACCTTATTAATTACTAAAAGCCATAAATTGTTCAAAATTAGTTGTCTTGACTCTGAAAAACAAGGATCAGCAATATTCCAAGCAAAAGTTAAAATAATTGCTTCAGTTCCCTGAGTTCAATCCATTTAGTAAACTCATTTTGCTTGATATTTGTGAATATTTTAGCTCTTCATGATTCCTGTACATTTTCCTTTATTCCAATCTTATAATCTCTAAAGTTATCAGAAGTCTGTATTTGAGAGTACCTGTCAAAGTTCTATAGCTTATTATAAACTATCTTTGAAAAAGATTAAAACAAGACAACAATTTTCTATGAATAGCAAAATGTGCAGGGTATTTATAGTTAGAAACATGATTAACAAAGAAGTTTGGTTATCTCCATGGTTTACAATAGCGTAACGTAAAACACTTAATTATGATTGATAGCAAATACTCAGACATTAGAATTTTTAAAATCCCATACAATTTTGGAGCATATTTTAGCATTATTTGCCAAGATATAATCTAAAAAGATTGATCATCATTTTGGCAATCCCATGTACCTAAACAAGTCAAATAATCCTGTTTACCTCTCTTTTCTGGACCCTTCAAGGTCCCGCTGAAAAAAAAATTTCACAAAGATTAAAGTCGTGTGAAGTCAAAGTTATCACAGCTGTTACCTTCCAAAAAAAAAAAAAAAAAACTTGATTAGGCCAAATTAATTAGAGCTCTTTTTACAGACATAATACACAGTACACACCAGTACACACACAGACAGGCAGAAGAAAATCCAGTCGCTGGGTGGGGCCTGGCCTACTAAAACATCTTCTAAAAAAAACTTTAAAAGTTAACTGCCTATCAGGTGGAGAAGGGGAAAGAAAAAAGAACAGTTTAAAAATGCCTGAGGAAGAACCTCTTATGCTTAGGTAAGTGGCTTCTCCCCCCAGAGAAAAGCTTAATTACTTTCTGATAGAGTTCAACCCCTCAGCCTGGTAGGGGAAGGCTGCAGTGGTGCCTGGCTGGGAACCAGCCAGCAGGATGTGTGGGAATCTTGGGCCATGTGTCCCAGTCACATCAGGGTGGGGAGCGGGGAGCAGCAGAAAGCTGCTGCTCACTGGTGGGTTCCAAAAAAGAAAAGAAAATGCCATGAAAAAGCCTGGGAGCGATGGGAGGTGGGAGCACAGTTTCCCCCACCCTCAGAAGTCCCAGGATGAAAAGGCTTCTTAGAAGCAATGGTGAGAGGTTTTGAGTTCCCATCTCACTCCCTGCTTTTGTAGCCCCCACATTGTGGGCCAAAAATGTTGCACTACTTTTCCTTAGTTCAGCTAAAGACGGTGTTCTTTGTCCCACGGCCACGAAAATTCAGGCTCACAGACAATTTGAATGGTGAGTAAGACAGAGATTTATTGGATGAAAAGGAAGAAAAGGGGGAAACAAGGACTGTCCCAAGGCCAAAGTCCCTGCTACAGCACTTTCCACCTGGGCTTCAATCCCAGGTTCCACACAGGAAGAGGAGGGACCAGGCTCCTCCCTGCTGCAAAGGTGGTGAACTTCCCAAGCCTCCACCTCAGTGGAGAACCTCCCACCAGGTTCTCTCACTAGGATTGGTCTGCCCATGGATATAGGCATAAAACAATAAGCATACAAACAAAAAAGAAAAGTAGAATGTATTTCCTAAGACATGTGTTTTTGAACTTCTGAATATCCTATGCTACATAAATATTCAGAGAAATACTGCAATTATGAATATATATGTAATTTTATAAATACACTGTACACATATATACTAATTTTCATTCACAATACTACTTGTCAACCAAACCCACATATTCTACATTTCCTGTTGTCTATTGTTTTGTTATCAGAATCAAAAATATTTATTTTGCCTTATTTTTAACACATCATCTATACAGATATATTGTTCTTTCCTGTATAACCGACTATATAAAAATTCATAATTCTTTTTTATTTTTAAAACTATGAATCATTACTTTGAATGTTTTTTCTATATGTGTGTATGTCTGTTCTGTTACTACACAAAATTAGAAAAAAAACAGGATTAGAATTTTCTAGTTCAGAGAAGGCTGAACCAAGGGTGAAATCTTATGGCTCTCTGACAGAAAATCAAATGTTTCACTTTCAAGATACTCTGATTTTGGATTGTTCCATTTTGAAGTGATAATTAGCAGTTGATGTTACTAAAGGAGAAATATTGGGATTTCTGTTAGGCTTCATATCTTGCCCTGGTGTTGATATATAATCCTTTATTATTATCCTCAATTATAATGTTTTATTGAATACATATTACAATATAAATGTAAATTCTCTAAATACACCAAGATTTACGTATCATTGACAACATAATTTATTTTGTACAGTGATTTTCTTTTTATTTTAGATGCATACTCTTAAGTCTCAAAGAAATTTAAAAGACAAAGTTTAGCGTATGTTGGGATAGGAATCTTATTTATGTTGGAAATATTATTTCTTGAAGATGTCTCCCAGGAGTCTTTATATATTAGTGTGCATTCAGAATTTCTTCATTTAACAAATATGTACTGAAAGTCTGCCATATTCCCAGCATTATGTATGTTGGGTAGAATTTTTTAAAACTTGAACTTCAAGTTCGGATTTGAGGACTAACAAATGACACACTTAAGTTTTAAACTAATTTCAAATGGGATAAACAAAATGGGTAGATAGAGAACAAAATGTCAGCTTTTCTAACAATACAGATTTTGGACTTCTTAATATTCAACCAGAGAATCAAACAGATTTTCTCACCCAATTTGGGCAGTTTAGCAAAATCTACTTCTTACATTGTTGGGGTATTTAAGTTTAGTATCTGTGGCAGACATTCTTCGATTATGGCTAAAATTATGGTTGATTCTGCAGCAATTGATAATTGATACAGAGCTTGGTACCTAGACTGCTTGAAGTTTTGTGTTGCTATATCAAAATTCAAAAACATTGAACACGACTTTGAGGATTGCCCAGAGGTGGAAACTGGAAGGGCAGTAAGGAAACTGTTACTGGAGACTAGAAATCATAATCTGAAGAATAATTAGCAAGTACATTGCTTTTTGTCTTGAAAAATAGAAAAATTACCTATTTAAATTGTCTACCTAAGAAGATTTTCAGGCAGAATGTTGATAATGTCAATTGGTTTTATTTATCACCTAGGAAATAATTAATAAACTCAAGTCAGAAAATATTCAAATTTCACATCTTAGAAAAAATATTTTTAACTCAGAGTTTGCTAGGTTACAAAATAAAAGCTGTAAATCAAAAATAAAATTTTAAATCCCCACCAACTGAAAGGACCTCTCCTCTTGGCCAAGGGCATTCTAAAATCAACCTGCAACAGTAATTCATATTCTGATGGAAATGGATGGCCAGACATGCCTCATCATACCCTCCTCTTTTTGAAATTCAAGCATAGCTGACTAGTATTGACATGGAAACCAAGACTCTCTGTAGCAATAAGACAATAACATGACAGATAGCAAGCCTGAAAGAAACAGAAGCATTTTGTCCCAAAATGTATTTCTTTTTTATATTTTGAAATGGCCCTGCAAAACTGTATTTATTGGGGAGAAATGTACATTCTGTAGAGAATATCTTTCATTTGTAGGTCTTTTTCCTGATCCAGGAGAGAACTAAGAGTTTCGCACCTTTTTAAGTCCCATAAGAAAGATTTTCAGTCTATTCTCTCTGAAGCCTGCTATGTGGAGGCTACATCTGCATAACAAGAGCTTTGGTCTCCACAACCCAGTATCTTAGCCCAAACACTCCCTTTTATTGATTCAGATTCTAAATAAACTCTTTCAACTAATTGCTAATCAGAACATGATTACAATTGCCTATGACCTGAAAGCCCCCTCCTCGAGTTGTCCCACATTTCCCAATCAAATCAATGTACATCTTGTAATAGTTAAAGTGGAAAGAAACACAAAATGCAGCTGGCAATTAAAGACAGGTTTACTTTAGATAAAACCTGAGAGGTGCTCCTGGCTGATTTTTGTCAGGAGCCTTTTCTCTTACAGGCTGACAGTGTGTATTGGTTTTCGGGTGAGGGGGCTTATCAGAAGCTTGGAATGTTCCTGTTTGAGGTGAGGGAGAAGTTATATGACAGGGTTGGAATGTCTCTGAGAGGAGGGGAGATTATCTTGGGGCAGGCATCTTCCTGGCCCGCTTGAGCGGGGTTATCTCAGGGAAAGCATTTCTCTGATTGGGGAGGAGTTTGGAATGATTTTGGTTGGAGATGTTATCTGTGGTTTGTGGTCATGCTGACTAGCCATTAGGCTGATGCCCTTTGGATTTAGGTGTTTTTTTTATTAATGTGAACTTTAGAATGAGGGACGTGTCCAAGATGGTGATGCTCCCAGTCTGTCACATCTTCCATGTAATAATCAATGTCCTATGTTTCCTGAAAATGTATAAAACAAAGCTGTAGCTGGACCACCTTGGGCTCATGTTCTCAGGATCTCTTGGAGCTATGTCACCAGCTATGGTCACTTATATTTGGCTCAGCATAAGTCTCTTGAAATATTTTAGATACTGATTTTTTTTATCAACAAAGTTATTTTTCTTTTCAGCCTCTCTGTATGGCAAATTATTCTTAACATAAGAAGTAGCTTTGGGCAATATTTACATCCAGACTGTTACCAGTAAAAATGCCTTCTCAGGTTAAAGATTATATGAAGGCTCTGCCTGTAAGATACCTAGTTAAGAACTTTGAAAGATTTAAGGCAGGGCCTCTAGACTCTCTTAGACAAACAAAACTAAATGCAAATGCTTGTTAAGAGTCATAGGATGTATTCCAACAACATCTGACTTCCAGACCTAAGTAAAGAAAGGCTTACCTCCAGGAGATCTGTGTGGTGGTTTTATCCTAAAGGAGTGGAACATAATTTGTTATGTGAAAATAAATCAAATAATTTAAAGAACTTGCCAGTTTAAACTGAAGAACCAGAAGAGAACAACATGAATATAAGCCTCTGAGCCCAAATTTCCACTTGTAAGAATCCAACTGAAAAAGCTCTTCTATAAATGTTACCAGCAGCAAATCTGTATGGGTCTGCAGCAACCTCATTTCTTGCCTTCTCACAAGAAATAATTCAACCGAGAGGCATAGGGCAGAGAGACCCAGGCAAGTTTTAGAACAGTAGTGAAAGCTTATTAAAAAGTTTACAGTAGGAATGAAAGGAAATAAATTATGCTTGGAAGATGGCCACATGGGGAACTTGAGAGAGTGAAATGTGCAGTTTGACCTTTGTTTTGGGGTCTTATACATTTGGCATGCTTCTGGGGTTGTGTTACTTCTCCCTTGAGTTTTCCATTGGGGTGGGCTGTCCACATGTACAGTGGCCTGCCACCACTCGGGAAGGACCACAGCCACAGTGTGTTTACTGAAATTGTACACATGCTCAGTTGAGGCGTTTTTCCCTTACCAATTGTGTGACCAAGAGGAGAGTCATACACCAGTTAAACTCTGCCATTTTGCCTCTTAGTATGCATGCTTAAGCCCACTTGCCCAGCTCCTGAGATCTTACCAGGAAGCTGTTGATCATATTTCAGGTGTTTCTGTCTATTAAGAAACTCACTCTCCATGGCACCGGCTGCAACTATTTATTATTTTAGAGAGACAGTTAACAACCACTTGATTATCACCTGATGGTCACCTGACTTTCTTTGTTTCAGGGGGTGAGGACTCTCTCCTGCCCTGCTTATGTCTGCCTGACTACATGCCGTAACATAAACATTAGCCATTCCTTTTTTTCCCGCTCTTTGTAAAAAGAAACATGAATCATTTCTTAATAATAAAGGAGACTGACTCATTAAAAAAAAAAAAAAAATAGCCAATGGCATGGAGCATGGATCTCAGAGCCTCAGATAAACACTTCCAGGAAGCAGAACTAGGGTTTAATCAAGCGAATCTGTTAATATGTATTCAGCTATAAACCAGTGCCTCTCATGTCTTCCCTTTTGAATGGGAGTATTCTTTGTATGATTCCCATCCCCTTCTCACCAATGAATGTTGGATGTTTGGAGGCAGATAACAGGTCTGTTCACTTTAGAAGTCTTCACTTGGAGAAGAGCCACAACTAAGAAAGCTCATTTATGTTCCATTTTTATGCAGATTATGAGATTCTGAACTTTAAATTGGTGAGATAATGGAATGAGACATTTGGGGAAGAGATTAATATATTTGCATATGAGATGGGAATGAATTGTGGCCACAGGGAAGACTATATGGTATGGTTTACAGATTTGGTTACCAACAATTTCTCTCATTTCTGTATGTGCATTATCACTTCACACATTTAAGGATGGAGTCTATTACTTCTCCCTTTGAATCTGGGATAGCCTATGAATGAATAGTTTTGCCTCTCATAAATCCATGACAGTGGGGCCAGGTGCAGTGGGGCTTGCCTGTAATCCCAGCTGCTAGGTAAACTAAGGCCAGAGGATTGCTTGAGTGCAGGAGATTGAGATCAGCCTGAGTAACATAGCAGGGACCCCATCACAAAGAAAAACAAAATAAAAAAAGAAAAATAAATTGTGTCCGTGATGTTTTGATACTTAAGAGAACTGGCAGCTTGAGACCACATAGTGGGAAGAGATTGTTAAAGACCTGTGGGCAAGCAACCTACATTCAAAGACTCTCCTCCTTCAGGCTAAAAGTAGTTCAACACATGCAGAAACAACAACAACAAAAAACAAACAAACAAACAAGAACAATGGGGTTTGGGTAGCTTTTATAGCATTACATACTTAGATATGCACTAACAACTTAAGTATTAAACCTTGCTAATACTCTACAGCAATTATTGAACTAAGCTCACATTGCCGCTTAAAGTCCTGGCCTGTGGACCTGCCTGAAAAACACACTATAGTTACAAAATTATTCTGCAGACCAAAGACTACTAAGAGCTGATTTTTATTTTAATTTCCAGAAACACCATGTGCTGCCCCATGCCTCCATATTTCAAGGTCAAGCAGCAGTAACCCACACATGACCAGTCATGTACTAAGGCCAATGAGGCCCAAACTCATTTTTATAAGGTCAGCGCTTGTGACCCTGCCATTTAAAAAGCTCTGCTATATAAAATATCTGTCACCTGTGTGGACAAAGTTGCAATTAGCTTTTTGAAACTGCCAAGGTCAAAAGTCCCTGCTTATTAAAAACATAAGTCCTGAAGCTATTTTCCCAGGCTTTGTTGTTAAAATCGAACACACCCTTTCTTCCCCAACCAAAAAAAAAAAAAAAAAAAAAAAAACTACCGAGTTAAAATATCCCACTATGAACTGCCAAGAAAATGTGACACGTGGGCCTTATTTGCTAAACCCTGCTGCCTAAACATAAATATCTTGTATATATTGCCTATATTATTTCTGATTACATTCAATGTGTTTTCGTTTTCAAGCACAATTACAACAGAATTTAAATGGTCTGTTGCTAACATTGCTTTTGTGAATTAAGCAAGCTTGTCGATAGGGCCATAGACAGTACTGAAAACCTTCACTACAATTCAGGATGCTTAAGAATGACAAAATACAAACTGGACCATGTTCTTTATTCATTCAGGCAAGTCTCAAATAAAAATAATAAGAAGCTGCACTATACCTGTTCAGTTCTACTGTCAAGCTCACCCATTAGTTATTTCTCATTCACCACCAAAGGATAAGAGAGTAAAAGTCAGAAAAGGCTTCAGAATCATTGTAATTTAAGTAGACTGTATCAAACATTAAGTGATAAAAGTCACTCCATTTATCAATTTACTAGAATGCATGTTTTGGAACTATGTGACAAGATGGATGAATATCACTGAGAAAACTAGATAGGGATTAGGTAAGGACATATGGCACCATGTTGGAGAATGGAGTGAGGGTGGGGCTTCTTCAAGTACATTGGCCTGTGATGACCTCTTTGAAAAGGTGACACCTGAGCTGAGTGCTAAATGATAATAAAAGGCATCCTTGCCCAGACCTGGTGTCACGGGATCCTTAGGGTGTCACTTCACTAGCCGGAAACCTCTGTGGCCAGCAGCACCTTCTGCTTGAGTATTGCTTGTTCTGCCCACTTGACCTGGCAGCAGTGGTCGGCACATGCCGCCATCCCAGATCCCATACCTGCCAAATGCAAGCGGAGCACAGAGCGGCAAGGGGTGTGTGGACAAGTGAGCACAGGGTTCAGCCACTGTGCACAGCCAGCTAGTCAAACTGGCTGCTGCGGCATGGCAGGTAGCTCCAGGCACTGGCATAAGTGCTGGCCCCATGCGAGGCTGTGGCTGGACCAGATGTACTGCATGTTGCCTCTGCTGAGGCCACCTGCCTCTGGACGAGAGGATGTAGTGGTATTTGCAAGCTTGGAGATGCCAGGAACCTCAGCACCCCAAAGAGGGAGTCACAGCCCTGGCTTAGGGAAGCCTTAGGTCTGAGCTTCCCAAAGAGCCCCAGCTCTTCTCTCTTTCTCATCTCCTGTAAAGTGGTAACTGAGGGGGCGCATTTCAGTCCTATTTGTGTTACAGGTTTTTTAGTCCTGAAATTCAGTGGGTCATGAGTTCTTTCCCGCATCCAGGAAGAATGAGGTATGTGGACAATTGGAGGGTGAGGGAAAACTGGAAGGTGAGCAAGCGGAGAGGAGCTTCATTGAGTGGCACAATAGTTCTTAGGAGACCCAAAGTCCATAGCTCCTCTCTGCAGGCAGGTCATCCCAACGAGTGTCCAGCTCTCACCAGAGAGGATCCCCACAATGGATGGATAGCTCCTTTCTGCAGGCAGGTTATCCCAACATCTGTGCACCTCTCAGCAGAGAGGAGACTCAGAGGGGATAGTTCCTGTCCACGGGCAGGTGATACCAACATCTGCGCAGCCCTCAGTGGAGAGGACACCTGGAGGGGGTAACTCCTTTCCACAGGCAGGTCTTCTGGTCGTCTGCCTGAGTCTGACTGAGTCCAGTGTTTTTTTTTTTTTTTTTTTTTTTTTTGAGCCTCAGAGGGGAGGAATTGTGTGTTGATTGGTCCATACGTGGCCATGGGTGAGCCTGGAGAAAGCATCGTCAAGTTCTCACTCCAGTCAGTGGAACTGGCAGCTCAGCCCCCAAGCTTAAAACCATCCCTGGCTTGAAGATGAGGCTTCACTGGGGACCTGCCCCTTACTGTCCAGCAACCTGTCTGCCTCCTGCAGCCATCAACCTGCCACCCATGGCTTCCGTGATGCCCAGACTGCTTGTGCTGAGGAGTGCCTGTAGGACCACACCAAGTAGCCCTTTACCCACCCTACGCCGTCCTCCTCCCTTCTCCTGTGCTCGTTGGTGACCGAATTCCAGAGTGGGCTGAGGCGGCAGAGGGCTGGTGTGTCAGTGCTTCTCCAGGCATGCTCACACCTGGCTGGATTACAACAGTGCCTAAGGTCAGTCCCAAATTTGCTCCAAAATCGGAGCAGGTGCTAGAGTGCAGAGAGGCCAGGCAGCAGGAGCAGGCACTTCTGAGCCTGCAGTAGGAGGGGATTTCTTAGATCCCTGAGAGCATAGGGATGCCTGGTCTGCAGCTGTGGCTAGGTGGCTGCAGCTGCACCTGAGAGGGCAGGGCTCCTGCCTCTCCAACTTGGAAGAGGGCAGGACTCCCACTGGTTCTTGCCTCCTAGAGCCTCCATGGAGCACACAGTCCCGGTCGTGCCACCCCCACTGCAGCTGGCATCATGCCAGCAGCCGCTCCAGACACGCTGTCGCTGCCATCACTGGCAGGAAAACGAATATTGCAGGTACAGAGTAGAAAAAGTACAAAATATCTAAGAATGGAATGAACTTGGCAATACAATGAAGTTGGGAGTAAAGATAGATCCACGCAGCTGGAACTTTGTGAGACGGGGGAAATGTTGTATAAAATGAGGTTGGATGATGGACAAGACTAGGTCGGAAAGGATTACCTAATATGTGCTAAGGAGCTTGCTTTTTATGGCAGTGTGAGACAAGAAGGTTTTAGGCTGGGCTTTTATACAACAGGTTTATATTTTTCAAGACCTCTCTGGATTCTGTATGCAGAATGGGCTGATGAAGAAAGTAAATAGAAACTATTACGGAAGTCAAAGAAAGAGATGGTTTCCATTGGGATAATAGGGAAGATAAGGTGAATAATTCTTGATTTAAAATATATTCAGTAGTGACAACAAAATTTGATTATGTATTAAATATCAGAGATAAGGAAAATGAAGAAATAAAGATATGCCTAATTTCTGGGCCATAAGCAACAATGAATGATGTCATTTATAAAAGTGGAAATACTGAGGATAAAAAACACATGAGTGAAAACAATTTATGGCAATGTTTACAGTATATTAAGTTTGAGATGCTTAATAAACATGCAAGAATCTATTTTGTTAAATGAGTATGAAAATCAGAGTAGAGGAAGTCATGAACATAAAAATGCTATTTTTATGTGATAGCTCAGGGAGAGCATGCAGAAAAGAAAGAATGAAAGAAAGAATGTCTGAAAACTGAGCCTTCAAAAGTTCTGCCAAATATAAATTAGTAGGAAAGGAGAAGCCAGCAGAGAAATCTAGAAGGATAGGTCCTTTAACAGGAGAATAAAATAGGAACAGAGGTTAACAAAAACTAGGTGAAGTAATTGTTTCATGGTGGAAAGATGAGCTGTCAGATGCGGAAGACTTCAAGAAGTGAGAAAAGATAACTATATGTGAATGACCATAGCCTTTCTCTACTCTTCTCCCTCTTCAAATCAGAGTTGCAGAACCAACCCTCAGACATTTTAGTTCAAAATGTCTACAGCAGGGCACCCAAACCATAAGGGATTTTTTTTTTTTTTTTTGAGACAGAGTCTCGCTCTGTTGCCCAGGCTGGAGTGCAGTGGCCGGATCTCAGCTCACTGCAAGCTCCGCCTCCCGGGTTTACACCATTCTCCTGCCTCAGCCTCCCGAGTAGCTGGGACTACAGGCGCCCGCCACCTCGCCCGGCTAGTTTTTTGTATTTTTTAGCAGAGACGGGGTTTCACCGTGTTAGCCAGGATGGTCTCGATCTCCTGACCATCTCCTGGGCGGTCTCGTGATCCGCCCATGCCGGCCTCCCAAAGTGCTGGGATTACAAGCTTGAGAAATGATTCTTATTCAAGTGATCTGAGCGCCATTTTTAGAAATGCTGTCACAGAATGATTAGAGAATAAATTGTTCCTTGCAAGGAGACACAATTTTGTTTTTGTGTATCTGAGTGATTTAAAAGCAATTAGTTAAAAAACGCTATTGTATTTTTAAGAATTATTCCTTGTGTGCTTCCTCCTAAGGATAACAGCAGGCAAAGTATTAAAATGTGAAAAGAAAGTAATATAATCAATGAGACTAAAAGGCTGGGTCATAAAAGTAGCCTGATACAGCTCCCACGATAAACTATGGGAAACTTAGAAACAATCATAAAACCAATTAAATCTGGTCAGCTTTTTACTGTCAACAAGTGCTGGCAATTCTGAACTATGTCAGTGATGAACGCTCCTCTAAGCAACTGCTGCAGTTACTGTTAAGTACTAAGTTCATATTCATGTTTGCACGATGATATATATGAGCAATTTTCACCATAATACTTTTTAAAATACTTATTTTTATGAAACCTATTTTATGTAGATATCAAATTGGAGAACTGAAAGTTTTACAGAGAGTCACTTCACCTAAAGTTCCCACTTTTCCAAGAAAGTTTGCATCCAATGAATATTCAGCATGAACATTCAGATCATCATGAGCTCAACAGTTTGCATTTGTTTTGAAACTAAATTCAGTAAGATTTGGTATTATATGAACTCACTTTGGTAATAAAGCATGTCTCCCACCCTTGTGATGCTACATATTTCAGATATTATACTGTAAATTCAACATAGACAAAGATAGCACAATTATTGTAAAGGCAAAGGAAAATAAATACATGAGTTAGTTTTATTCTGTCATTGTAGGTGACAACTTGGAGTTTTAATTTGTGAGTTTTTCCTTTTCTATTCTACTCTTTTTGTCACTCATACACATGCAGATACACATATTCCTGCAGAGACATTTGAAAGCTACTAAAATTGATCCTGAAAAAGTGAGACTTATTATTCTTATATTTTAGAATTATCATTTCTAAAACACATTGTGAAATGTCAAACTTATGAATTTCTGTCAAACTTATCTTTATGATTAAGGCTTTTCAAGCTAGTTACATATGTTTTTTATGTGTGAGATAAACTTTTTGATATAAAAATTAGTAAAAAGTATTCTTCAATCAAGTATGAGCAAACCTAGATTGACAAAACTGGGTGCACTATCTATTAAACATGATTATGTAACAATCAGTTCTGATTATGTCATTGAAAAAATTCCAGAAGTTACAATTCAAAAAACAAAAACTAGTCATTATTCATTTGTATGGCAAACAAATATGTAAGTGTAAGTTTATTTTTCTCTATTTTAAAATATATACTCTTACAAGTGAAAGTAATGCTTTGTAATTTTTCACTTTTGTGAACTATAATACTTATTTTTTTCAGTTGTTTATTATTTGTACTTTCACTTTAATGATTACATATAAAGTTAAATAACAATGAATTATCCCTGTCAGCATTTCTTTTCTGGCTATTACTATTCATTTCATGTCATAGTTACTCCTGACAATGATTTTGTCATATACAGAAGTGTGCTGTCAAAAAAATCTTCCACTCTAGGTGTCAAATAAGCTAAGTACACCACTGATGGTAATTTCTGTGAGGTCAAAGATAAGATTCAGATTTGTAGTCAAAGACAAAAGTAGTTCATGCACATGAAAGTAAAATCAATGCCTTCATTTTTATTGTTAAGGACTGTGAGATTAAGGATTATTAGAAAAAAAATAATGTTGATTGTATATATGTACTTTTTAGCATACACTTGGAAAAAGGAAATTAATTCTGTCACTAACAGCTGTTTCAAACTAACTAAAATTAAGTGAAGGTATATACATATATATGTGTGTGTGTGTGTGTGTATTTGCGCATATATATATATATATTTTTTTTTTTTAGATGGAGTTTTGCTCTTGTTGCCCAGGCTGGAGTGCAATGGTGCAATCTCGGCTCACTGCAACCTCTGCCTCCCAGGTTCAAGCGATTCTCCTGCCTCAGTCTCCCAAGCAGCTGGGATTACAGGCATCCACCACCATGCCTGGCTAATTTTTTGTATTTTGAGTAGAGGGAGTTTCACCATGTTTGTCAGGCTGATCTCGAACTCCTGACGTCAGGTGATCCACCCACCTTAGCCTCCCAAAGTGCTGAGATTACAGGTGTGAAAAACTTCGCCCAGCCAAAGGTTTACTTTTTACTTGGTTAGACATCTAATATTTTTTAACGGAAACTCAAGAAGAGCAAAGAATATGAACAAATATGTTTTGGAGTAAATATCAACAATATATCTGTACACAGGTTTTTCAAAATGTCAATGTGATTTTTAACATACAACTTTAATAATTTCAGAAAAATGATTCAGTCCATGCTCACTGGGTGACATCTAGAACCTGTGTAGAGATCAGATCAGGGTAGATGTTTTAGAGAAAAACCATATTTGGTGGTTGACAGGTGAATAGATTTTTATGAAGTTAAAAAAACTAAAGAAGGTAACTTGATTAAACTCTGATGATTTCAACATCTGATTAATCCCAGTTAAAGGGTAAGTGGTATTGAGAATTTGAACTATAGATTTGCATTGAGATGTGATGTGGAATTGTTCTTTTAGGACTCAGGGACCTATTACTCCAGTTGCTGAGAGGGAAATTGTACACTTAAATATTCTGGAGATCTTTTGACATATGATCTGCGTTGATATTTATACCTCAGGACTCAAAGCATCATACTGGGTCCCCTCTTAAAGTGGAAGTGCATGGGGACCAGATGATAAGTGGATTTCTCATCCCAGGTTTAGTTCACAGTGCTCCTAAGGCCTACTCACTGTTCATTCTTTCGTTCTCCAAATGTAGAACTGGAGCAGATCCCTTTGGGAGTTGGCACAAGTCTTACACTGGTATCTCACCCTTTGAAGGAAATTCAGTTGTGGTAAGGAAGGCCATGTGGAAGCCTCTGAAATAGCCTCCACTCAAATCTAAATAGTAAATCACAATACTGTATCCCAATGGTATAGAAGAATTTAATACCACCCTTGAAACCTGAAAGACATGGGAACGTTGGTTCCCATCATTTGATTCAGCAGCGTGGTGCTTGTTAAAACAAGATCGATTTGGAAAATGACTGGACTGCAGCAAACTCATCTGATTGTATCTGCTGTGACAGATATGGTGCCTTTACCAGAGTAGATTAACTTGGTCTCAGGTATAGAATGAGGGCATTTTTATTTTATTTATTTTTATTTTTTACTGTGTGCATTTTTGTCTGTTTTTCTTTCAGAAAAAAAAAAGATCAGAGACTATACTCACTTGGATGTCTGGGGTTAATCTCTCTTCCACCTCTTGTCATAACATAGTCTAAAGAGTTCTAGACAGCCTGGACATCCTGCAAAACATCGCATCGGTCAACTCCATCAATGGCATCATGCTAATTAGACAGGGTGAACAAGAAATGGCTAGTGCATTGGAGGCCTTGGTAAGAAATGTGTACTTCTGAAAATGAGTGAAAAATTGTATAAGCACTCATGGGCCTATAGTACCTATAAAATTATTATGAGTCCAGTGGAT
Organism: Piliocolobus tephrosceles; assembly: GCF_002776525.5. NCBI lineage: Eukaryota > Metazoa > Chordata > Mammalia > Primates > Cercopithecidae > Piliocolobus > Piliocolobus tephrosceles. The sequence goes on from NC_045436.1 coordinate 124,075,725, forward strand.
GATTGCTAGGCTATCCCCACCAAAGTACCCAAAGTACACACAAAAAGAAGGTCACCACCGAGTATGTTTCTTCATCCTTGGAGAATGCCGTATTCCACACCTGGGAATACTGAGCAACCTATAAACTGGGTGACATAAAAGACTTCCAGCTCTGAGGTGAACAAGAACAGGAAAGTACTTGGCAGCAGAACCGGGCTGTAATGCATACAGTTCTTGCACTGTGGTATTGAAAGTAGCAATGCTTGGAAAAACACCATGTGGACTTTGAGGCAAATCCACTAGCGTTCTGGAGGGAGACCATGCCACTTTTAGTGGAGAATTGTATTCTTAAAAAAAAAAAAAAAAAAAAAAAAACACTATTGGGTTCTAACAGAGATGGAGATATGGATCATGTGATAACATATGACTCTGAGATTTGGGACTGCAATTGACCATCTAATGCTGGTTTCTATTAGAGTCACCAAGTCATAAATCATGGAGTTCCACAGTCATGTGTGTTAAAATAGAAGTGGTACATGCAGAATTGAGCATGAACAGAGACAGAGGAAACAAACAGGTTGTTTGAGCAGGTAGCCTGGATCATGTTATTTACCACTTTTGCAACAGCACTTTTTTCTCGATTCTCATCTCTGGATATTTAAGAAATAAAGACAGAACTCAAGTTTCATTCTCATTCTCAAGTGGGTCAGCTCAATATGTGAATGCAAACCACAAGGGAATGCTGGCTGAATTACAGCTTCAGTCAAGTGTGACCCTCAAAAGATAGCAGTAGGACACAAATCTCCTGAAGTGCTGAGTTCCGGACAGTACATTTGGCCATCTATTTTGTGAGAAAATAAAATTGGATAAAATTAGAACGCACATGGACTCACAGGCACTAGAAAAAAACGGCTTGACTAGCTGGTCGTAAAGTCTACAGGAAAAATTCTGAAAAATCAGCAGTCTGGGCTAGAGGCACATGGCTATACATAGAGAAGTGGGCACATTGTGTGTGAAGTTTTTTTTTTTTTCTATTGCACTACCATCAGAGATCATCCATGGAAATGGGACTATAAAACCAGGTCATCAAAATTACAGATATTTGACTTTACCCAATTTCTGTCAGTAATTCTTACTGTCCCAAATGAGTGGAAACACTGGTTCCGAGAATACAGAAGGAATAGCAGGAAGGATCCCTGCTAATCTAAGACCTAAAAGAATGACCAATCACAAGTGAACATTAGGCACAGGCCACAAGCACGGATTTCTGTTTACCATGACTAGTGTAGCTACTGCTGTTGCCAGATGTCCAACCTGTAAGGAATAGACTACAACCAAGATTCTGATATCCCTTGAGAACACCAACAGCTATTTGATGACAGATTGACTACATTGAATCCCTTATTCCCTGGAAACAGTTGCAAAATTTTTGTCAGAAATACACACATACTCTGAGTATGTGTTTGCCGTTTTGGTCACAAAAACATAACCAATGCTGTTCAGCAAGGACTTACATTGTTTTGACCCACTTGCAAAGGATCACACACACCATCATGTTAAATGCAGGAACTTACAGCCACAAATGTGTAGGAGTTAGTATAAGATCATGGGATCTACTGGCCAGATTATATACTGTATATACTATAAGATGTAGAAATTGTTGGCCTGATGGAATCATAGAACAGACTGTTGAAGACACAGTGCAGCAGCCACTCTCAGGCAATATCTTATGAGGCTGGAGCACTATTCTTCCGAAATCACTATAAACTTTAAGCAGACAATAAATAAATAAATAAATAAATAAATAAATAAATAAATACATACATACATACATACATACATAAATACATAAATAAATAAATAAGGTTTCCTAAGAGAGAGAATAACTGGATCTAAGAATCCAGTGTTGAAAGCAGGCGTGAACCCTGGAAATCTATATTATGTGAGGGTAGAGGCCATGGTTTCCAAAAATGGGCATGAAAGCAGTTCTACCGATTATAGACTTTGAGTTCCTCATGCCAAAAAAGCAGCAGACAAGAAAAAAAGCCATCATCTCTTCTGGGATAATTGACCCTATTTATCAGGAGGAGCTGGTACTACCATTACATAATGTGTTCTATTTTAGTTACTCTCTTGACCAGTTTTGATCTTAAATGGAAAAGTGTAACAGCAAAAGCTTGAAAAGGGCATAATGACCAGAGGCGCAGATATCTCACTGGTGAAAACCCATTTTCTGCCACAAGAGGAACCTTTAAAACCATCAGAATGGCTAACTGAGGGTAAGTGGCATCTAGAATGAAAAGATTAAGTAAACGCTGAATATCAGTTGTAAGCCCAAGAGGAGTTGCAGCAGCAGGACTCGAGCTCAGTTTCCCTAAGGGAAAGAGGCCCACCACAGTCTGCTGGGAGGAGCTGCTCCAAGGACTCACAGAAACACGTGTGTCCAGGCAGTCAAGAGGTGGACTTCAGCGGATGCTGGGATGTTCCTCTCTTATCCTCCTGTTTATGATGAAGTCTTACATTCTCCTGTATTCAGAGTGCCGCCAGTAAAGAGCACTCAGTGGTCAAGCTCCCTTGGCATTGCCCCGGTAGAAGACAGTTACAATGCTGAAGTCATTCCCCCTTTTCAGAGCAGTTCACATTTGATGTCTGTTTGACCGAGGATAAAAGATTCCACCCCTTAGCTCAGTTAGAAATAACTCTGACAGCACTTTGGGAGGTGGAGGCAGGCGGATCACGAGGTCAGGAGATCGAGACCATCCTGATAACACGGTGAAACCCCGTCTCTACTAAAAATACAAAAAAAAAAAATTAGCCGGACGTGGTGACTGGTGCCTTTAGTCCCAGCTACTCTGGAGACTGAGACAGGACAATGGCGTGAACCCGGGAGGCGGACCTTGAAGTGAGCAGATATCGCACCACTGCGTTCCAGCCTGGGATACAGAGTGAGACTCTGTTTCCAAAAATAAAAAATAAATAAAAAAAAAACTCTGATGGGCCACCTTAGCTTCATATCCATTGGATTGCCTGAAATCTTCTTTGAGATTTCATTGCAGCATGATTTCTTCCTTTACCTTGTCCTAATTCTTTGTGCTTCTTGCACAATAATTGATCCTAAGAGCAATTCCCAATAGAACTTTTGTACATTAGTCTTTGTCTCAGACTGGATTTTGAAAAAACAAACTATGAAAAGGGGTAAAATGCCCAAATTCATTTCAAAGTCTTTTGTAGTAGATGTGAACTATTTTAGTTGTATTGAATGAAGTAAATAGTTTTATTAAATTAGATGAAATTACTTTGAGAAGTTTTATCATCCTTAATCTCCATAATTTTAAAATGCCATTATAAAAGAACTTTTGCTATGTATTATTCTTGTCAGTTTTAGCTCAGATGAGTATTTTAATCCTCGTCATTTTATAATTATCATCATCATTAAGGTTTCAATTATAAGAAGAAGAAGGCATCTGATTTTTTTCTCCTTAGTCCAAAGTCTCAACTTTTTGTCTGTTCTATTAATGAATTCTAAGAATTTAAAACAGTGATTCTCTGTAAAAACTGCAGTTAAAGCTCTCATAATCATGTCAAGAGATCAATTGGGAGCATTTTTGAGGTTGGCATTGCAGGTTACTAGATGAAGAAAAAAACATCAATAAACACAAGTCCAGAAAGACATGGGGTTTTCAATTTTATAAAGATTAAAATGTAGTAAGATTTTGAAGTTTTAATTATTGTCATTATGTTTTTGTTTTTCAACAAAAAAAAAATTTTCTACATTTAAATTCTATATTGTCAACTTGAAAAGCAAATATGGGAATAAATTATAAAAAGAGAAAAGCACAAGTAATCATTTGATATTGCTTAATTTAATTTGGATAAACCTTGTACTTGCTTATGACATGATGTATATTTTGATAATTGTGTTGGAATGCTTGATTGATTATACAATATGCTTTGTTTGATCATACTTTGAATTGTAATTTTATAGCCTGTGGTGTTCATTGTCGAAGAACCTTGGGCTGTTGATTTTACTCTGTGATGTATTAAATTGATTTGATACATTCAGTTGTACCCTGACTATCTTTGATTCCTTGCTGCTACTTCTCATAATAACAACAACAAAAAAAGCTACCCAGAAATCTTCAAATTCTTGTAATTAAAGCTTATCGGTTTTGCCCATAGAATCTGTGACAAAATATAAAAGGCATCACGGAAAATGCAGAAAATGGATCTGATGTTGCCATGATCACAGGAAATGTAGTAATTTGATAAAGAGAAATGTAAAAAGGATAATGATGAGGAAAACACAGATTAGTATGGCTCTCTCTATACAAACTTCAGCCTAAATTATATCTTTGATTAAGACCCAGTATTTATTGCAGTATCATTTTTCACGCTTAACCTTTTCTTGCTTTAGAATCTATTTAATATTTCCTTTGAAGGTTTCCGTCCTCTTAACTCGAATTTTCCAAAACGACTAAATCATCTCACTCTTTCAGAACTCGAAATGTCTTCACCCTAGTCTCACTAACTTTCTCAGGCACTTATGTACCAAATTGACATTGTCTAATAATATTTTCGTTAACTTTTACATATAAATCAGTATTTTAATATTATATATTTTTCTTTCTATCTTTCACAAAATCATCCTACTTAAAAACAACATAGCTATTCATCATCTAACAGGAGGATTGCTATTAATTAATTAATTTATTTATTTTTGAGACAGAGTCTTGCTCTGTCACCCAGGCTGAAGTGCAGTGGCATGATCTCATCTCACTGCAACCTCCACTTCCTGGGTTCAAGTGATTATCGTGCCTCAGCCTTCCAAGTGGCTGGGATTACAGGCATGAACCACCACACCTGGCTAATTTTTGTATTTTTAGTACTGACGGGGTTTCAACATGTTGGCCAGGCTGGTCTCAAAATCCTGTCTTCAAGTGATCTGCCTGACTCAAACTCCCAAAGTGCTGACTCCCAAACTGGGATTACAGGCATGAGCCACTGTGTCTGGCCTAACATGAGGATTGCTACAATGGCTATTTCATTGCTTTTTATTAATCCAAATATTTTAGGTAAATTGATTCTCCTGAATTTTCTGCTAGATTAATTATTCCTAAATAATAACAAAACTACCTTAGTCATACCTTAATTTTTTTTTTAAATGTTAACTTTCTAAAATATTCAGTCTTAACTGATTAAATGTAGTACAAATCTATCTGATCATTTAATTTCATAACTCTATATAGTTACTTATATGGAAAATTTATTTTGTGCTAACATTAAAATTGTTTTCAGCTTCACAACCCATACTTCCCCTTGCATTGAATTTTATTCATTCTGTGTATGAGATGTATAAATTAGAGATTATCAACCACTTCTGTTAAACTCCATCTGCTGAACTTCTGAGATCAAACCACTTACTTAAATGAATCCAATTTATAGAATAAGGATAAAAACCCAGTTTTCTGACACCATCATTTTTTTTTTTTTTTTAAATCATGACTTCTGCACTCCATCTACTTAAATTCTTAATGGACTTCATTATTTTCTACACTCCTACTTTGATTCACACTTTTTCCCTTACTATAATTTATTTTTAACTAGTATAAATCCTCTATGGTGTAGATCAAATTGAAGGTCTAACATAAAGTTTTTCTGACAATCACAGGAGAAATGACCTTTCCTTCCTTGGATTGCATACAAGGAAGGAAATAATTGCAATAGGAAGGAAGAAAGCGTTTTTGCATCCAAGAAAGACAGAATTTATAGTTGCAAAATGTATTGCATTGTTTTTTAGTTATTTAATTTGCTTAAAAGGTAAATCGTGTCAGGCATCATGCTAGTGATGCAGGATTTTTCTTGGCCCCTTTGTCAGACTTCCAGCATAGGTGCCCCATTTACTTGGCCTACCACACTCAACCCCTTGCTGGAGGGAGCATGTGAGCAGGCAAGTGTGGGATCTGGTCAGCCACTCTGGGTGCCAACACAGGAGCAAGCAGGACCCACAGCAGTGCCCAGATGAGGTTTCCCACCACCCCGAAGCCCCAGAGGGGGTGTTACAGTGTTCCTTTAGTTATGCTGTCTATGGACGGCTGTGTGTTAGCAGCTCAGTTGGCCTCTTGCCTGGTCATGTGGGTAACTGTCCTCCACTGGTGAGGGCAAAGGGATGGTGTGACAGACTTGCTGGATATCCACACTTAGTGTGTCCCAAGTTCTCGTCTGGTGTCCAAGAAGAATGACGTCATGCAGCCAAATTGAAGGATGGTGAAGATGGAAAATTTTATCGAGCAATTAAAACTGCTCTCAGTGAGGAGAAGATGTGAAAAAGGGGACAGGAAAGGCAGGTTGCCTTCCCCGAGGTCGGGTTGTCTCTTCCCCAAAGTCAAGCCATCTCTCTGAAGTCAGTCCGTCTCTCAAAAAGGCTACATTCAGAAAAAAACAATCGGGAGAAAGTGGGCAAACAGGACTAGAAGTTCTCACTTTACGCTGCAGGTTTCAGGCTTTTCAGCTTGAAGGTGGGGTTTCACCAGGGACCCACCCCTGTGTGCCTAGAATTTCTCTGCCTCCTGCCTCTATCAATAGTATTCCATGAATAAAACATGTTTCTGTGGTAGACATGCATAAAGCTATACTATTTATACTTTGCATTTTTGTTCTTTTACGGGCATATGTTTCGCCTGCCCAATTAGATTATAGATTTCTTGAGGTCAGAAACTACTATGTCCTCACATCTGGTACTCAACAAAGCTTTTCACACTCAATGTTACATTTGATAAAAGAACCTAGTTACTAGGAATAAAATATCTGGGCTTCAAAGTAGTCATTTTTATTCTTTATAAGAAAGAATATGCGTTTCTATTAAAGTAGAATTGATGAGTGATTTACTAGCAAGGCATATCAACCACTTTGGAAAGTAAGCACAGCAGACAGTGCATGAGGCTCACAAAATTTAAGAAATCAGCCTGTGATCACTAAGGTATAAAACTACTTAATCTAAGGTACAATACAAATCTAAAACTTGAGTATGATCCCTCCAAGCAGTCAAAATGGTTGATGATTACAGACCTATAATACTACTCACTTGACTGCCAGACGTTACTCTAAGTTATTTACATGTACTAACTCACCAGCTTCAATAACTTTGTGGGTAGGCATTTTATATTCTTCTATTTTCTGATGAGGAAACTGAGGTAAAGAGAATAAAAGTTGTGAGTCCAAAGTTTCAACAACTGTTAAACAGTAGATCAAGAAGCTAAAAACCCTGAGAGTCTTATCAGCAGCCATGTTCTTTACTATTACACAAGTTCAGCTCTTCCTTCTCAAGCTAAACATGAAAAGTAAAAAATGATACATGATAAATAGTACAGCTTGCAAAGCCACTCATTTATAGTGTGTTGGAGAAAACACGCTGTAAAGTTGTAAAATTTTAAAAAAATTAAGTAAGTTAGTAAAACCTTAATGCATTTTTTCTTAGATATATGCACTCAAAAAGTACAAACAAGGTAGAAAGAGCCTTGTGGATATTTGCAGAAATTGTTGAGAATTCTAGGAAGAAGAACTAGCAAATGCTGGGGCCCTGCAAAGGGAGGAGCTCAGTAGTTTGAAGGAGCAGAGGGAAGTCAGCACAGCTGAAGCACTGAATGAAGGTGAGAGTGCCGGGTATGAGATAAAATAGCAGGCAAGAACCAGATCCCATGAGGCCTTGTAGATCATTAATAGGATTTTGGCTTTAGCACTTTATGTAATAAAAAGCCATTCCATTCTTCAAAAAAAATAAAAAAGGATTCTGAAGAAAGGAATGACAAAAATATGACTTACTTTTTAAGAGGAACATCGGATACTGTATTAAATATAGACTGAAAGGGAAGGGCAGAAGTGATATGACCAGTAAAGAGGATATTCAATAATCCAAACAAGAAAAGATTATAACCTAGATTGGGAGAAGAGCAGTACAGGTGATGAGATATATCCAACAGTATTTAGTAAAGCATTAGATGTGTTGTGAAATAAAAAGAAGAGGATCAAGAATGACTCCAGATTCTTTTGGCTTAGGCAGTTTTGAAGAAAAACTTACCATTAACTGAAATAAGAAAGAATGAAGCTGGAGAAAGATTGTGGAGCAAAGATCAAGAGCTCAAATTGTGTGTGTGTGTGTGTGTGTGTGTGTGTGTAGATTAAAATGTTTATTACACAGGCATATGGGGCTCTCCTCAAATTCAGGAGAAACATATCATATTAGGGTTCTTGATCTATAGACACTATGGTATACAATTGAGCAAATGAATCTAGAGAACCTCAATACTTACAGATGGTAGAAGAGGAAGAATTATCAAAAGACAAGAAGGAGTAGCCATTGAGGTATTATGAAAACAAGATTGCACTGCATTTTAAAAACAAAATGAAGAAAAACTTTCCAAGGATGAGGTAGAAATTGGTCATATAAAGTGCTGCTGATAGATAAAATCAAGATCTGAAAATTGGCCATTATATTTAGGAAGGTGGCAATTATTAATGACTATGATAAGACCAGTTTCAGATGGGTGATGAGTTTGAAGCCTCAATAGCAAGGAATTGAACACAGAATGGGAAGGGAGCTATTGAAAACAGTCAATAATGAAAATTCATTTCAGTTGTTTTGGTAAAAAGGGAAAACATATAACAGCAGCTCAACAAAAACTAGAGTATCTGTTGAGTATTCACCAGGCTTCTGAAAGTTTTAGTCTGTAACTACTTATAGTTTCCTGCACAGATTTTATTACTCTTATGACAAAAAAAGGTAAGAATAAATATAACATGGATAACTAACCAAACTTGGAAGAGGATGCTATAGGTAAAAAAGACAGGAAGTGTAGAAAAAGAATTGTGTTTTTCTGCTAACAAATTCTCTATCTTCTGCAGTAACATTAAACGTGCTATGTAAATAGCTGGTACAAAGAAGTCTTGTTAATAGGGAAAGTTGTATTCTGTAGAGAAAATAAACATAATGTGCTAGAAATACTTGCCCTTAGAACCAGGGCTTTTTCAGCAGAGATGGCTGATACCTGGTAATAAAAGCAGTCTCATTGGGCTAAGGCAGATAATTAGGGAGAGGTCAGTAACAAAAAGCACACAGAAATTTTAGCAAATATCTGAGGAGAATGCTACCTTGTAGAACAATTGCTTTCCTCATTTGCTTCATCGACGTTTCCTTGTTTTGTCTCTCTCTCTTCTTCCTGAAGGGCAAATCAGTGACTGTGTGTTACTGATGTTGGCATTTTTTAAAACTGTGAGCAAGTTTTAGACAGAGCAAACTCTAAATAAATTATTTTTTGAATTGAATATAATCCTTCTTCACAGATATACATAATGCGTACATCTAATGAACACTGTGTCACTACATCTAGTTTCATAAAGCTGTAAGTAGATTATTAAACTCAGCATCAAGAATATGAAAACAATCCCAGCACTTTGGGAGGCCAAGACGGGCAAATCACGAGGTCAGGAGATCGAGACCATCCTGGCCAACATGGTGAAACCCCATCTCTACTAAAAATACAAAAATTAGCCAGGCATGCTGGCATGCACCTGTAGTCCCAGCTACTCAGGAGGATGGGGCAGGAGAATGGCTTGAACCTGGGAAGTGGAGGTGGCAGTGAGCTGAGATTTCGCCACCGCACTCAGTCTGGTGATGACAGAGTGAGACTCCTCTAAAAAAAAAAAAGAAAGAAAAGAAAAGCCATATCATAAAAGATCTTGATGAAGTCAGAAACTTTGACTATTTTTTCCTCTTCATTCTTTTAATATATTAGCTAGTTCATTTTATAATAATTAACACCAGTGCCTATGCTTCCTTGATATAGCACCTGCTTCATTTTATATTCATTGTTAACAGCAGTGCCACACATGCCACCTAAACACAAGGATTCAGAAGTTTCTCATACAACTGAAATGTTCTTTCCCCTAAAGTTATTTCTCAATTCTGAGATTAAAAAATGAACCTTCAAATATTCTTATAACGTATTTTGAAGGAGTATTAGAGGAACATTTTGGGCCGAAGTTATAGTCTAGTGAAAAAGGGTAAAAATAAAATATGGTAGGCAGGATAATTTTTTTTCTGGCCCTCATCCACAGTAATTTTTATGTCCCAGTCCCCAGAACCTGTGAATTTATTAGATTACATGGGACAAGGGAAAAAGGTTGCAGATAAAATTAAGGTTGCTAGTCAGCTGATCTTAAAATGGGGACATTATCCTGGATTAACTGAGTGGGCTCAATAAAATTACAACTTTTTTAAATAAAAGAAGGAGGCAGAAGGGGAGGTGAGAGTGATACAGTCTGAGAAAGACTTGACCCGCTATTGTTAACCTTGAAGATCAGGGGAGAGAGCCAGCAGTGAAGGAATTGTGTGGCCTCTAGAATCTGAAAAGGGCAAGGAATAAGTTCTCCCACAGAGCCTCCAGAAAGAAACATGGACCTATTGAAACCTTGATTTTAGTTCAGTAAGTTCCATTTTGGACTTTTGAACTACAAAATTATATGAAAATGAATTATGTCATATTAACTTTACAATAATTGGTTTCAGCATTAATAGTAAACTAATACAGAAGAGAATAAGTAAAAATGAACTGAATAAACACTGTATGTTAAAGTATTGTATAAAAACATTTTTAAACAGTGAGAGAGCTGCCATGTATGTACTACATGGCATGTTTTGTATATAGCTCATTGTTATCCAAGTTTAAATTGTGTAAGGATTAGAGACAACTTATGTAATGTGTGAAATCCCATGACAAGGGAACGTGAAGCAAAAAATAAAGTAAGATGACAAAAAAGTTAGAGGAAGAACACCGAAAAATGTCAACCTCTAAGTGTGAGGTGGGAAAAAATGAGCCAGGAGAACAAACTAAGAAAGGTTTGGAAAGGTAAGATAAGAACCAGTTGGTTGAAGTGTTACATAATCTAAGAGGGAACAACTTTTTAAAACCAAATGATCAGCTATGTAAAGTTCTTTTTTAATCAGATGAGTACTGGCTCAGGTAGGAAGTCATTGCTGACCCTTAAAAGTGAAGTCTCAGTAAAATAGTGATAAGAGCAGTTATGTCTGACACCACGGAGAGGTGGGGAAGGGGTTTATATGTAGCAATGATAGAGGGCAAGACAGCAATGAAGTGAAAATATTTATGTAAAGTTTTTTTTTTTTTTTTTTTTTCCAAAAAATGCTTCTAAGCAAACTTCACAAAATGGCTTAGAGGCTGGCCTCATTTTCGAGAATTTCTGCCTGAAATTATGTTGACCAATTTGTAAACAGCTGTAAAAACTGAGTGCAATGATATATTGTTTACAACAATTATGTAACAGCAAAGGGAGTATACTTAAATATCACTAAATTGAGTAACCTAGGGAATTTTCAGGATGAATAGATTTATCAAAATATCCCTGCTATAAATCTGCTTCTTAAGCTCTTGTAATGTATCCAAATTATGAGTCATGCATTGAAAGATAAAGAGCTTCTTAGAAACACAGGTAAAGAGACTTTTCTTGGAGAGCTGTATCTTGAGTGAATGTTCTGTGGAAGTTGACAGAACAAATCTGCAATCCATCACGCTGATGTGCATACAAGGGCCAAGTTTGTCCAGATGTCTAATATGGCACAGATGGGCAGGCAAGGCATTTGGCTGTGGTTTTCTTGTAAACATAAGAGAAAGCAGTACCCAAAGCTAACTTTTGAAGGCAGTAGCCTTCCAATTGGGGAAATGTACCAAGCTGGCTGACTGTCACAGCACTAACTGCCATCAGCACCCTGTGGCTCTGCTGCTTGGCATCAAGAGAGAGGTGCAGCCCCTATGCACACAGCAGAGCTGCAGCCAGGAACAGCTGTCAAAACCTGTAGCAGCTCACTGACTAGGTTCCATGACCTAGTTAAGACCTGGACAATATTTTCCTCTTACACTTTGTGAAAGTTGGTATGTTTATTGCATGGAAGATGTCAGATATGGAAGATTAACTTCCATGGCATAGGGTACCACAGGGGAGGGAGGGGGAGAGAGAGGAAGAGAGAAGAGAGAGAAGTATTTGCATTTAGTGTTATGCAGAATTTCTGTCTCATTCAAATAGGAAGACAGGATAAATAACTGGAAGATACAGAAATGTAAAAATTTCCTAACTGAAGTCACAGTTGGGGGTGTGTGTGCGCGAGCATGGTAACACAAATGATTTTTCTCCTAAAATCTCTTTTGTACAAAGGGAAATGTATATATTTTTAGCATGCTTTAAACACCATTTAGGTTAGGAAAGCAAAACGTATTAAGTGTATAAATGTGTTTTCTCTGGCTATTTGCCACGATGTGCACCTTAAATAAAAGTAACTTTATTCAGAAAATGGCAACACATTTGTTAATTTCAGTTTTAAATTTTCTGCTTTTTTTTTTTAATGTTTAGCTCTTACAGCACTCTCACTCATAGTTTTTTTTCTTTTTTTTTTTTACCATTTTATTAAGAGATCACAATAACCTTCAGATATGAGGAACATCAACATATCTGTACTAGTAAAACATAGTTACAATGTTCTCAACTTTTAGTGTCCTTCACAACATCAAGTAGATACTAAAATCACTTATTTTCAGAAAAGTGGCCTGAGGGAAAAGGAAAAGAAAATTTTAATTGAGAACATTCTCTGCTAGATGGAATTTTGTCTAATCAGTCCCCTGCCTCCTTCTTATTCTGTGGTTTGAGAATTAGCAGATTCTGTTTCTGTGAGACTTGGGTTTTTATCACACTCACTCACTACTGAAAACTAAAGATTGCTACAGATAATGATACACATTTCTTTGCTTTCACATTATATAATTGGAAAAAATAGAAACTAGATAACATTTTGATTTGATGTTTCTAAATGTGTGCCCCTACCACATGCTACAGAGGGTGAGAAATGTGATACAGACAAGAAAAAGCGAAAGACCCAAGCTTCATGTGCAAAGAACATGTCATATTCTTGGCCTATGAAACACAATACTTTGGGATGGAATAAATCTCTGAAGATGTCCTGGGCTATTCAACATCAAAAAGTTTTTCTTCCCATTTAAATATAGGTGTATTTTATTATCATCATCATCATCATCATCATCATCATCATCATCATCGTCATCATCATCATCATTATTTTGTGGTTAGGAGATGCTACTGTTTATCAATAACACCTTTGAATATTTTAAAAATGGGATTTGCATATGTATGAATTTAAGAGCATATAGGAATTATAATTTATACCTTGTGGACAACTTTATTTTACATTATTCATTTATTTGTTGGAGACAGAGTCTCACTCTGTTACCCAGGCTGGAGTGCAGTGGCACCATCTTGGCTCACTGGAACCTCTGTCTCCCGAGTTCAAGCAATTCTCCTGTCTCAGCCTCCCAAGTAACTGGGATTACAAGCGTGCACCACCACGCCTGGCTAAATTTTGTATTTTTAGTAAAGACAGGGTTTCACCATGTTGTCCAGGCTTGTCTCAAACTCCTAACCTCAAGTGATCTGCTCTCCTTGTCCTCCGAAAGTGCTGGAATTACAGGCGTGAGCCACCGTGCCCAGCCTTAAACTATTAATTAATTATTTGGGGACATAAAAGCCATGTAACAATTGAGTATTGGCTTGTCTGAGATTATTTTATCAGTGTATTTAATACTGTTATTTACTTCTCTAATTCAAACTCACTGTAGTACAAAATGATTTCAAAGTTGATGATTTCAAAGTTGGTTTGTAATTAGTGCAGGATACCCTCATTCTCTTTCTACATAACCCCCATCCCCCGCCACACACACATGCATATAAGTTGAGCCTTATACACTTAAAACAAACCAGTAATCAAAAAACAAAGGGGAAAAAAACAAAAAATCTTAATAGTTTCACATTTTCTCTTTTTCACCACTCTAGGAAGATAGTATATGTCACAGCAGCAGATTTACATAAATTACATAAATTATATTACCTGCTAACTGTTATGTTTTGCAAGGTAGTTAGTTATATAACACTTAACCTAGATTTATACCAGTTTTTTTTTTTTTTTTTTTTTTTTTAAGATAATCAGTGATGACCTCGTTGATTGTGATTAGAAAAATAATTGAGCTGGTGTAAAAAGTATGAGCCAGTATTTCACTTTTTAATTTCATGTGCAAGTTGCAGAGCAAGTAACTATCATGTGTTATTGAAGAATATTAGGTTACATATCTTTTAGCTTGCTTCCAAAAGTACATGATGCATTACAAGAATTCTGAAAGAAATGTACCTAATAATACGATGAAGCAAAAATTATGAAGTCATATATGAATTCCTAATAAAGAATCTAAACTACAAATGGTACCTCAGATTATAATTATATATTTCTCATTTTAAAATTGCATGTCAATTATTTGCTTTAATTTAGATTGGGTTAGACAGTCATATTTATAATAAATTAGAAAAAATCCCAAAATTCTTGTTAAGAATTTTAGAAAATCTTGTATTTTAAGAAATATGTCCTAAGAACCTCTTAACTTCTTATGAAACCCTTTCCAAGGCTTGTAAATATTAATAGTAGTTATAGGTAGATATGGAAAAATAAATGTGTAATTTGTCGAACTGTATTTATTTAAAATATACTTTTTCAGCACTTATATATAAAATACAAATTCAAATCACGAATGAACGAAGTCTGGCAGTAGTGCTTTCAAAGTCAGAAGTAGTAGTAGGACTTTAGCTGGGCCTCAACAATTTGCTTAAAAAATAAACCAAAATACTTACAAAAATAAGACGGAAAGTATTCAATGAAACATCAACATGGATTTATATAAAGTGAAACAATTAAGGGATAATAAAGAGGGTCCTAAGACATAGGGATACTTGAAGAGAAAGGAAAATTGTAGTCCTTTAATACTTATATGAGAAGTAGTTCTGACCTTTAAGGAAAGTATACTATAGTTTTTTGCTTGTAGAGGTTGGTGTTAGAAACTTCTTATTTATATAAGGTATTCATATATTATTGAGCCAGTGAGTGCACGTAAAAAGCTCTGTCTCTCAATTTCTGTTCCCCATAAACAGAACCGATCTTAATTTGAGTACATTTTAAATTGTAGATAAATACCAGATTTTATGTGTGTTATAGTTAGAAAAATTGGTGAAAAACAGAAATATAAAACCTTGAGAAATGCAGACATCAAAAGTAAGCTAAAATATACATTGGCCTTTACAATTTGTTACATATAGAAAAAGGATCTTGGTAATATCAACCCTTTTTTCACTTCTAAAAAGCTTATGTTAACCTTTTTTTCCTGTCATTTCTAATAGAATATATACATCTGGGTACAATATTGTATTTGTCAGCAAGTCTGTGGAAATGAAACAACACAGAAAGTGACCTTTAGCTTCCACAAGCTGTGTTACACATGTTATAGTTACAAAAACCAAAAAATCCAAGTAGTCTAGAGTAAGAGGGAATCAGTAATAAATCTGAACTTTACAATGTTTACAAGCATTTTACAAATGCTTTTCGAGTTTGAAGTTTTGATTTACTGCATATCACAGGATATTGTTTGTGCTTATTCCCTCTTGAGAATCATTTTTTAAAGCTCTGTCTTCCTATAATATATTTTGGATTATTGCTTTTAAAAGTAATGTTATGAAGACCAAAACTGTGTCTTTGGTTTGCTTCTCACACAATGGTTTGATTATACTGAATGTGTTTGTTGAGGATTTTCATGGTTGACATTTATGAGAAAACGTATCCTTTGATCTCCAAAGCCACTCAATATAGCTCCTTCTGTAAGAAACAGGATTTTTCTGAGGTATTATGGCTCCTTCATTGCTACCTAGCATTACACAACATTTATTAATTTGGTATTAATAAAGATTACTGAAGTATGACTACATATGTAGCATCTGGACATAAAAAACTCACTGGGAAATGTAAATGTGTGCTAAAGGATTATGTATATCCATTTAATATAGTGAACATATTAAAATACATTTCACTGAATGAATTTTTTGTAATAGCACATTAAAGTGTAGGTTTAGTGGTTGTTATTCCTGTATTATTAAAAGATTTCTGTCAGGTGAGGTGGTAAGCATCTATAGTGTAGTACTATCTAGGCAACATAGTGAGACTTCATCTCTTAAAATTAAAAACAAAAGATTTCTGAGTGCCTAACTTAGTGCAAGTTATACACTAGACATTCCAAAAGGCTATTTAGAAATATTGGGAAGAGGATAATTATTTCTAGTCCAAAACACCATGCAAAATGATTCATTTAACAAATATTTCACGAGCTCCTTTTATCTTTTCATTTTGAAACAATTTTAGACTTACAGAAAAGTTTCAACATGAGTTCAGAGAGCACCGGTATGACCTCAACAGGTTTTAACTGTTTTTATTGTCTTGCATAACCATAGTATAATTATCACAGTTAGGAAATTAACGTTGGTACAATATTATTAACTAAAGATCTATATAAATTTTATCAGTTTCTCCACTATACACATTTCTCTGTGTTCTAAGATTTAATCCAGGACTGCACATTGTGTACAGTGATGTCTCCGTAGTCTTCTCAAATCTGTGGCAATTCCTAAGTCTTTCCTTGTTTTTCATGACCTTAACATTTTGAAGATCAGTTATTTCGCAAAATGCCTCTCAATTGGATTTGTGTAATATTTATTCATGATAATATTAGGTAGTGCATTTATTTTTGCCAAGATCATCAAAGAAGTTATGTGCCAGTTAGGTGCATCTTATCAGGGAGTGCACAAGATCTGTATACCACAGTACCGGTCATGCTAACCTTTATATTTTGGTTAAGGTGACATCTCAGGTTTCTCCATTGTATGAGGAATTTATTAAAATAGCGCTAGTTCTCCTCAACTCTCTTGTTGTCTGAAAGAAGAAACTATAAATATAATCATGCAGTTGGTAGAAATATGGCTATTGTTGAAGCACTTTAGGAAAACCTAGCAAACCTAACAATACACTAGAATCAGGCAATTATTTTCCTGAAGGAGATGGTGTGTAAACTAAGATTTGAAGAAAGGATAGGAACTAACCAATTGAAGTAGGGCAGCAGAAAGATGGAAACTAAGTGCCACCTATAGCGATCAGGACTTGTAAAGCCACAGAGGTGTGGGAGAACTGTAAGCAGTGAAAGATGCCGAAGATATAAATTACTTACTGGTGAAGCTAGATGATTTGGCTGAATAAGTTGTCAAGAGCCAAATGCTGAGTGCATTATATGCTTTTCTAAGAATATGGACAATATCTTATAGATTTCTTATTTTCAGCAAAACAAAATCTACATTTTTAGATTATGATTGTCTATTCCTTGAACAATGTTATCTCAAGCTTCTTTTCATTCTCATCTTCTGCTAAACCCCTCCATGCACATTATATTTCAGTTTTGTGGGGACTGGTGCTTACTGCACTCAAGCCTGCTATATACTTTAAGGTTTCTGTGCTATTAATTTGGACTGTGATATTACTATTTTCTGTGACAAAACTATCCTTATTTAACAAAGTGTAGAACAAATATAAACTTCTTCATGATAAAACTCCTTCTTTGGACTATATTATAGTGTTTCTATCATATTGGTATTAGAACGTTCATCGCAGTATGTTTTTTGAATATATTTATGTCTAACAAACAGAATGTGAATGATGCGAGTATGGGAATAACCTCCCTACACTTTCTACTTCCCTTTTCTATCTCAATGTTTGGCTTATGGTCAGAGTCCAATAATTAACTGCTGAATGAATGAATGCATTATTTTAAATAAACAAATAGTGTAATCATACATGGAAAACTACAGTTGAACCAGTTACTTTTCGTCATTATTCTGAGTTGGTAAATGAATCCAGTTCAAGAGCATTATTCATGTTATTACTGTAGGAAAAATCAGCATCGACAGAGAAATTAATGTGTCTTCTAATTTTCTGTTATAAATATTCAGTGACACTTCGTGAGACTGCAAATGCTGTTTAGTTGACTTCACAGTTTGTACATTAAAATCAAACTTTAAAATTACAATAAAATAAATATGCAGTAAGTTATTACTGAGGTTGTTACATAGTTAAAGGCAAAGAAATGCAAAACTATTTTTATAGATGTTCTTATTTTTTTCTGTATTTTAACATAATAATCATCATTAAAATTAAGGATCTAAACTTTTTTCAATTAATGAATGACATAGTTTATCTCATATCAAACCTGAGAGAGAACAAGTATTACTTGGAGGATATTTCTATATGTATAAGCAGTAGTTCATTAATGGTAAGGTAATATTGATTTAATTAGATGATTCAATTAAGTGCTACTTTGGTCAGTTTCTGAAAATTTCCCTTCAAATCAAATAAACCAATTAGCTCAATTTGTCACTGAGCTCTCTTAATTGTCTTTCTTTCTTTTTTCTTATTTTCAGAATCAAATTTGAATTAATATCAATAAATTTCTCAAATAACCTTATCTCATCCCATGTGGGATACAAGAAATCAGAAAGAAATCGAGTCACTTGTTCAAAGTCACTACAAAGTCAGTGATGCTTCTTTCATAAGATACAGGTACACATGTTTTACACAAAAGTGTGGCGACCTGAGAAATGAACAAGGTAACAAGAAAATTACTAGAACTATAATCTTGCTTTTATTGTATGTATTTTACAATATGTTTAAAATTTTTGCTTCCTGTTAGTTATTCTTGCAAGCAAGTTTGGAGTCTTGATAATGATATTGTAATAATCAGGGTCGAGAAGTAAACAGTTTTAGTAGCATCATTGCTTATATTAAAACAACTAGTGAATAAGGCAAGCCAAGCACTGAGGGGTGGGAGGATGGCAGGAGCAAGGAGAAATAGATACAATAAACACAGGAGAATCATTACACAATCAGATAATGATAAGTCATCATTTCAAATGGTACAAACAAAACATTCTTTTTTTTTTTATTATTATACTTTAAGTTCTAGGGTACATGTGCATAACGTGCAGGTTTGTTACATATGTATACATGTGCCATGTTGG
>NC_045436.1:124099711-124192273 GCF_002776525.5 Piliocolobus tephrosceles
CTGGCTAGGAAAAGGGACTCCCTTCCCCCTCGCGCTTCCCAGGTGAGGCGATGCCTCGCCCTGCTTCAGCTCTCACTGGTCGGGCTGCAGCAGCTGACCAGCACCGATTGTCCGGCACTCCCGAGTGAGATGACCCCAGTACCTCAGTTGAAAATGCAGAAATCACCGGTCTTCTGTGTCGCTCGCGGTGGGAGATGGAGACTGAAGCTGTTCCTATTCGGCCATCTTGCTCCGCCCCCCCAAAACATTCTTAGATTAGCAGAATCAAAGAGAGAGGTTAATGAAATAAGATAGTTATCATAGAGCAAAGATACTGAGAAGTGAAGGGAAAATAATGTCAAGTAAAACATGAAATCTTACAGAAACTATGTAGAAGACAGCAAAAGTTACTGAGCTATTCATCATCTTGGAGCTCTTAAACAGTGGATGAATGTTTGCACTTACCCTCTAGAGCAAGAAAAATTCCATCCTCATGCAGCTGGTGCAATAGCAAAGCCTTGGCAACCGTGTTCTAAATAATGGAAAAGAAAGCAAAATAAAAAGATAAGTGATGGTATATCCATTCTTAGGGGAAAAATAAAACCCTGAGCTGAAGACGCAATGCAGAATAAAAAAAAGAGCAGATTTGCTAAGGTTATGGCTTCTTCTAGATTGTGTATTGTGATGGACATAAACAAAGTGCTTTATGATAGGTTTGACTGCTCTTTTAGAGACAGTGTTCAAGAAGCACAACTAAAAAAGAAAGGAAGAAAATAATTCAAGCTTTTGAAAAGAGAATTTAGTTGCAGAGGAAAAAGGTTTTATAGTGCCCTCCCATAGAAAATACAACTGCATGAGAATTTTCTGAGACATAGTTGAATGAGTGGTAAACAGCTAGGAAAGGAACACAGAGCATAATGATGGTGACAGAAGGTCTTTGGTATTAAGTTTCGGTATAGAAGAGTGTAAAGTTTCCCCCTATGCTAGATTTCTTCTAAAATATGATCGTTTCTGCCAAAGGATTTATTTTGGGCTCAGTTTATAAACTGTTTTCTCATGGTATGCACTTTCGATGAGAGACTATTTCTTAAACAGGTAATGCCAAACTGTGTCAAATGAGCATAGAACATTAAAAAAAAAAAAATCAAACTATCGTGCTTGAAACTGTATACTAGAATTATCATTGTCTTACAGAAGAAATTACTTATATATGGTGTACTAAAAATATATCATTTTCGTCTATCCAAAGATAAAACAAGAAAGAAATAGTTTTATAATTTAACTTTAATGCTCTAACCTGCAAGGTTTGATATTAGACAAAAGATGCCAAAATATAAGCAGAATATTGTATTTTTTTTTTCAAAATAGTAAAAATAGGACATGTACAGGAGAAGGAAATACATTTGTTAAAATTTTTATATAAACACATATAAATAATGAGGTATTTTAAACTAAAAGTATATCAGTTTGATATCTCAGGTTTCAAAGAACTAGTTTCCTGACATCCTTGACTATTATCATCCTTTGGTGGAAAAGTGTTAACACAGATAATTCCAAATTTGACAAATTTTCAGTACAAGGAAGTGACTACTTTTGCAACCTGCAAATTTTTGTCTATTGACACATTTTCCTGTTAATTATTTGTTTAGTTGGCTTCCACTCCTTGATTATAGGTCTTTTTATTTTCTTTCTCTGTACTTAGATTCTGACTACACAATCAGTTATAGTGTCCTTGTAGCATATCATGAAAATAGAAAATAAAGGCAGAATAAGAAGTATTGTTGACAGTGATAGTTAATATTCATAGGCTATTTCTTAGGTGCTAAGAGTTTGAAACTCTTTCATCTGTTTCAAACTTTACTATATACTTTTGATTATTTTTCTTCTCATTTTACAGATTAGGAGACTAAGTCTTAGAAAGGTTAAACAACTTGATCAAACAAATTATACTAATAATTAATGAAGTCAGAATTTAACCCAGGTTCATATGACTCCAGGGACTGAGCTCTTCACTACAGAAGACCTAAGAGGAAGTAGACCTGGAGAGACATTGGTCATTTTCAAGGCTTATATTTTGGAATTTGGAACTGGATAAAGACTTTTCCAAATATGCCACATATGTTTGGCCATACACACAAAAGAAAATTCCAATGCAAACTTTATGCATTGCAAAATACTACTTAGGTTGAAGACTATATCTGAAATGTTCTTTAAATGTGCTAATCTAATTGCCTCAAATGTTTCTCAGGATTACACACATTTACATAACCTGCTACAATCTCCAGATAGTTAGTCTAGATTGAAGCAGGTTAAATTCTGCCTAATAGTCAGGATAGTTCTACACTTTCAGTGGCCTTTAGAAAGAATGCTTAATTGAATCAATATCCTGTCTCCAATTCCTCAGGAAGTTTTCTAATACCCCTTAGAAGTGCCAAAGAATACTAATGTACATAGAAATAAGTGGGTACTTTTAAAGTATGCCAAAACATATATTTTGGCTATTCTTTGGTCAAACTCTTACAGCCAAATCTGCATTCCGGTATCAGTCTTTGCATCTTGCCGTATAGTTAAGTTCAGTGTTGTCACCTCTAGGTTTATTTGTATTGAGCCTTATATGTACTTGAGAATGAAAGAATTTTGTCTTATGATAAACTGATTTTAGGTATCTATCAACTGTGAGAAGATATGTAAGCCAGTCTAGGCAATCAGAATTCTCTAAATTCCCAAGAGAGACAATAGATTAAATGTAGTGAGCATTCTTGCACAAGTGTGACTCTTGAGGAGGGGAGATAAGGAAGAGAAATAAATGAGGAAAGAAAGAGAGAGAGCCCACAATATATGATTTCCACTCAATTTTTATTTTAATGGAGGACCTTCCCAGATGTAGGCTTCTGTCTTTATCTGTTTTCTGCAAATTGGGTAATTCATAAAGAATATAAGTTTAGTCTTGTGTGTTTAGTGTCTAGTGTGTGACCTCTTGCATGGAGAAAGGACCACTGCAGAGCTCTCCTGCTCCAGAAAGAAATGTTTTCTCACCCACAGCAACTAAGGATTTGAGGCAATGGCTGTCTTCCTAACAAAGCTGCTTAGTTTGGTTTCATTTTCTCTGAGCATCCAAAGGCTAGAAGGGTAGTTGTCTGGCTGAGCTGTGTGTCCATGGGTGGGATTTCTTTTGGCAGCTGGAATTAAAGGGTCTGAAGACTCAAAGGGTTTCAAGGACTGCCATCAAGGACTGAGAATCCAGCAGAACTGTAGTGAAATCTTCAACTGTGCCCAGGAATGATGGTGATATCTGAGAGTGTATCTACTTCTCACTGGAGAGTACCTGCAGAACCCAACCTCTTTAAACAAGGCCCACCTTGGTCCAGACCTTCATTCAC
The DNA here is from genome assembly GCF_002776525.5 of Piliocolobus tephrosceles. Classification (NCBI taxonomy): domain Eukaryota; kingdom Metazoa; phylum Chordata; class Mammalia; order Primates; family Cercopithecidae; genus Piliocolobus; species Piliocolobus tephrosceles. The sequence goes on from NC_045436.1 coordinate 124,103,071, forward strand.
AGTCCACTGGCAGTGGGGAAAACTGTTACAGGACCCCAAGCAGAAGCCAAGTGCTCCATCTGCCTGAATTACCTGAGAGATCCCATTACCATTGAGTGTGGGCGTAGTTCTGTTGCTCCTACATTTAAGTCTTGGGAGAATCTACAGGAAAGGCTCCCCTGCCCTGTCTGTTATAACCAATGCCAAGAGGGTCATTTTAGGAGATACACTCAGCTTGGAAAGCTACTCTACATCACCAGGAGCCATACCATACTGTCAGGCTGTGCAAGAAGCACAACAAGGTCCTGACTATCTTCTGTGAAGAGGAGTTAATGATGTTGTGTCTCCTGTGCAGTCAACCCCTGACCATCAGGATCACAACATGAGGCAGATAGAGAAGGCTGCCTTATCATAGGAAAAGGGTATGCAGTTACATCCATCCCTGAAAAAGGAATCAGAAGACCTTCAAACATTAATAAGCATTCTAAGCAAAAGACACTTAGAACTGAGAGACAGTGAAAAACCTAATGCAAGAATTATCCTCTGAATTTGAACACCTGAACCAGTTTTTAGAACGTGAGCAATAGGCAGCTTTCTCCAGGTTAGCTGAAGAAGAAGAGAGTAAATGAAAACTCAGCACAAACACAACAGCATTTTCAATCTACATTTCCACACTCAAAAGTCAAATAACCAAGATAGTAGAGTTCAGTGTGTTGACTGAAGTGCAATTGCTGTCACAAATTAAAATTTTCCACAAGTTTGAAAATGAGAATAGCCCATCAATCTTTGCAATTTATTTAAGGAGAGACGACTGCAATTTCCTTCCAAATATTCTGCTCTGCAGAGAATTATAAAGAAATTTAAGGTAGATATAATTCTATACCCTGAAACAGCATATCCTAATCTGATTGCATTTAAGGATTAAAGAAAAGGTGTGACATTTAAAAAGAGAAAACAAAAGATTCCTGGTTTCCAAAAGAGATTTACAATCAAACCTATTGTCCTGGATCTTCCATATTTTCATTCTGGCAGGCATTTCTGGGATGTAGAAGTGGGATATAAGTCTAAATGGGCTATTGGCATTCACAGGCATTCTTTTCCCACAAAGGTGAGGAGACCGCTATTAGGCCAACAGGAGTGTTAGAGGATTCAGCTGCAGGATGATAGCTGTCATCCACCATGAGCTATTCCAAATCCTCTGTTGTTAGAAGTGAAAGCCAGAATCATTGGCTTTTTCCTGGACTATGAACTGGGTGAGATCTCATTCTGTAACATGACTGAGAAATCTCACAACTGTACTTTCACTGTTACTTTTATTGGACCTCTTCCATCTTATTTCTATGTAAGACTTGATTCAAAACCTCTCAGAACCGATACAGAAACAGTTTGTCAATGAAACCTCCTAAAGGACTGAACCATTTACTATTTGGTTTTATGTCTTAAGTGGAAGAAGTGGTGGCTATTGTGTTAATATACTTATAAATCTAATCCCCCCCTCCATTTTTTTCTTTCACAGTTTCACCATCTCTAAGAAGAAGAAAGTTGTTGTTGCAATAACTATCTACAATACAGTGCTAAGAATGTTTACTCCCAGGGATGTTGTAGGGGTTGCCTAATCAAGTGATGGACCTTGGCACATTGTTGAGTGTGAGGGTGATTGCTTCTTTTTTCTTTTCTTTCTTTTTTTTTTTTTTTTTTTTTTTTTTAAGACAGAGCTTCGCTCTGTCGCCCAGGCTGGAGTGCAGTGGCCTTATCCCGGCTCACTGCAAGCCCCGCCCTCCGAGTTCAAGCCATTCTCCTGCCTCAGCCTCCCGAATAGCTGGGACTACAGGCGCCCGCCACCACGCCTGGCTAATTTCTTGTGTTTTTAGTAGAGACGGGGTTTCACCGCGTTAACCAGGATAGTCTCGATCTCCTGACCTCGTGATCCACCCGCCTCGGCCTCCCAAAGTGCTGGGATTACAGATGTGAGCCACAGAGGGTGATTGTTTATGTATGTCAGAAAGCACAAATGAAGTTTGCATCCTTGTCAAACTTTAACCAAAGTAAAACTGGTCAACGTTTCCTCCTCTATATAAAGGTGGAATTGTGCTATTACGGACATATACAAAACTGTCTACTAGGCAGGGAACAGCTTGTAACCCTTAGTTAAACTACAGGGCACAATTGAAAGGGGTGGGATGTGCACCACATAGAGAGGGTAAACATTTTTAGCCTTAATACATCAGACATCAGGCTTTGACTTTTTTTTTTTTTTTGTCTGTTATCCCCAGAAGCCACCTACTGATGGCACTCACCACATTAGGTTTCTTAGAAACTTTCTGCTCCACATAATTTTTATTTCAGCCTATATTCTTTGCTATTGTGCATAGAATTTTATAACACGGTGACTTGTTATGGCATTGAAGAGAACTGGAAAGTCTTGATAATGAGCATTACTGTTAGTTAGTAGGTCAGAGACTAGAAGAGACTAGGTAATAAAAATTATTTGGGCATGATGGTACACTGATTTTTCTTCACAATTTTCTTACAAACATAGCTAAGATTTATTGAGCCCTAAACATGTCCCAGGAGTTGCAGTATTTTCAAAACGACTATGAGATGTAGGAAATAGGCTGTTAAAAAAAATGAGCTTAAAATAGAGAAAACAGTCTTAGGCAAAGTACCTTTGCTGAGATGCCTTAGCCAGTTGTAAGGAGATGTCTAAGGATGCCTTCAATCACCGATAAATCGGGACTCTTAAATGATGTGTCAATGGAATGCTTTATTGATAAAGAAGAAGTAATGAGGTATTATTTTTCCCTTTGATTATATAAAAAAGAGATGTCAACAGGTATGTTTAAACTCTTAGGATTAAACACTAACTTAACCAGAGGATCTGGATTTATATCTAGGTTCTGCTAATTTCTGATAGTGGGCTTAAACTCATCTGCAAAATGGAGGTAGTACTTATTTTGCAAGAAAGCTATAAAGATGAAATTATATGTGTATGTGTGTGTATGTACCAAAGTTAACATACATATCTTTTCCTACTTTATTTTATTTTACTTTTTACATTTTTTTTCAGAGATGGAGGTCTCACTCTATTGCCTTGGCTGAAGTGCAGCAGTACAGTCATAGCTCACTGTGGCCTCCAACTCCTGAGCTCAAGGGATTCTTCCACCTCAACCTTCTCAGTGGTTGGGACTGCAGGCATGCACCACTACAGCCAACTAACTTATGCTTTTTCTTTATTATTATTTTTAACAGAGGCAGGGTTTCACCATGTTAGCCAGGATGATCTTGAACTCCTGACCTCATGATCCACCTGCCTCAGCCTCCCAAAGTGCTGGGATTATAGGCGTGAGCCACCATACCTAGGCTGAAAAGACGTTTCTGTCTCAGTAAGAGAAATGTGAGTATGGCAGGGTGTTAGGTGATATCAGGGAACTGTTAACCGTTAGATGCGATCGCACTGTGGTTCAAGATATGCCCTTATTCTTAGAGATTCACAGTAAAATATTTAGGAGTGAAATTGTACTTATATATTTGTTATTAAAGAAAATCAGCCAAAAAATGGGGATAAATGAAGCAGATGTGACAAAATACTGATAATTGTTGAATCTAGGTGATGGGGTGTGAACATTCACTTTGTGTACTATTCTTTGTACTTTAACTGGAAAGAACAAGAAAAATAAAAGAATAAAAGAAGTTCATTCTGTTCCTATTTCTGGAGTCTGGGAAGTCCAAGAACCTGGCACAGCATCCTTCAAGGCCCATCCCATGGTAGAAGAGGAAAGGTGGAAGTGAGCATGTGAGACAGAGAGAGGGAGCCAAACTCCCAGGACAAGTAACCTACTCCCAAGATAATGACATTAATCCATTCATGAGGGTAGAACCCTAATGATCCAGTCACCTCTTAAAGGTCACACCTCTTAAAATCATTAAAATGACAATTAAATTTCAACGGGAGTTTTGGCGGGGACATTTAAACCATAGTAAATTCCAAGAAGGCACTAAATCTCTGATTTCTGGGCCTCTAAAATTCCCTCTAAGAAACATTTGGGAGGGTTGATTCAAACTAACCTCATACAGAATAAAACAGGGGTCTCCAAGTCCCAGGCCACAGACTGGTACTGCACAGCAGGAGATGAGCACTGGGTGAGCCAGCAAAGCTTCATCTAGATTTACAGCCACCCTCCCTTGCTTGCATTATGACCTGAGATCTGCCTCTTGTCAGATCAATGGTGGCATTAGATTCTCTTAGAATCTCAAACCCTATTGTGAACTGTGCATGCAAGGGCCTAAGTGTCTGATCCTCCTGAGAATTTAATGCCTGATGATTTGTCACTGTCTCTCATCACTCCTAGATGGGACCATCTAGTTGCAGCTCATCTAGTTACAAGCTCAAGGCTCCTGCTGATTCCACATTAGGCTGAGTTGCATAATTATTTCATTATATATTATAATGCAATAATTATATAAATAAAATGTACAATAAATGTAATGCCCTTGAATCATCCTGAAATCATCTTCCCTCCCATGAAACTGAACCCTGGTGGCAAAAATGTTTGGGGACTGCTGGTATAAAGAAACAACAAAAAACTGGTGTAGGTAAAAGCTTAATTGATGTTTATGAAGACACAATGCTTCAAATAATTTAAGCAACTCTCAATCACATTAACTTAAGAAAAAAAGAAAGAAAAACCTACTTTAAAAAATTGTGATAATGTCAATGTTTCCCAGAGTTCCATCTTGAATCATTTTTTCTGCGTATTCTCCCTATCAAATAACAGCCACAGGTAACTTTGACAATGATCATTCCCCCAAGGTATCTATTTCTATGCTTTCAGCTCAAACCAGTATTCTAAAATTCAGACTGTAATATCATCAGACCTACTAAAGGTTTCCAGTTAGATACTCTAAGGATAGCTTAATGTCACATATCAAAAATACCTCTTTTCCCTTAGACCTACTTTTTTTCCAAATTTTCACACGATAAATATCAGTCGCATTTCAATTCCTGGAAGCAGACTGAGAGATTCTTTATGTGTCTATAAATTATCCTGTGCCTTGCACTATCATGAGGCACCTGTGATCATTCTTTTTGCATGATATGCCTACTTAGAGAATCACAGTTGTTCCTGACCACCCTGAAATGAGCATCATAGTCTTACGATGTCCTCTCTGATTCTACCAAATGTTTTGATCCTCATAACATAAATATTATAAGATACTGTTGAGTTGTGGTGAGAGGGGTCTTCCACACTATGCCTCACAGAGCTACCAGCGTCCATAAATATCTCTTACTGTGCTGGAGGCCTAGAGGTTCCCTTAGGCTCTTTTTCCATATCCTTTCTCTAAGAGGCTCAAAATGACTTCAAGTGAGAGTGTTCTGAGCAAAAATCATTTTGTCCACCTCTGAATTATGATTCTTTGTCACTTAGCCTCTTCCTTGATGAAGTACATTCCAATTTTTCCACTCGCTAAATTAATATCTATGCATATAGATGGTAATAAACATCCAGTGAAAGCTGTAGAAGGGGAAAGGAATAAATTAAAGAGCAGTGTTTCTCTTTATGCTTGTCGTATTACTAGTCTTCCTAAATGTCACCACCATCATCTCAGTTACTCAAGGTCGTAGATGGGTAATTGTCATAGTTAATTCTCTTTTCAGAATGCCCTTATATAAATTATTCATTCAATGTACTCAATCTGTCTACTATATAATTTTTTCAAGTCTATTCCTCCTTTCAATTTATGCCGCTACATTTTTCAGGTTTTAATTATTTACTTAGATTACCCTCATTAATTTTTAATTGATTTCATGTGTTCAGTTCTTTTGTGTTCTCCTGGATTCCATCCTGCCACACTCTGCACAACCATCTTTATTGACACACAATTTGTCTAAAATTTATTGTTTTATCCTTCACTAGATTTTCTCCAATAGCTCCCGTTTGTCTTCAGGAATATGAAATCCTTCTGTTGTAACAAGATGCTATGTAACAGGTTTTTTTTTTGTTTGTTTGTTTGTTTTTTTTTTTTTGAGACGGAGTCTTGCTGTGTCTCCTGGGCTGGAGTGCAGCGGCCGGATCTCAGCTCACTGCAAGCTCCGCCTCCCGGGTTTTACACCATTCTCCTGCCTCAGCCTCCGGAGTAGCTGGGACTACAGGCGCCCGCCACCTCGCCCGGCTAGTTTTTTGTATTTTTAGTAGAGACGGGGTTTCATCGTGTTAGCCAGGATGGTCTCGATCTCCTGACCTTATGATCCGCCCGTCTCGGCCTCCCAAAATGCTGGGATTACAGGTTTGAGCCACCGCGCCCGCAATACTATTTAACAGGTTTGTAAGTCAGGATCCAGCAAGGTAACAGTGATAAGGTAACATAATTATGAGCTCCTGTGAACATTGAACAGTGTGCCCTAGAGTTTCTAAAAATGAAGGTCTTTAAAAATATAGTGCATTATGGGACAAGGGCATAGGTTTTCATTTATTATTATTATACTTTAAGTTCTAGCGTACACGTGCACAAAGTGCAGGTTTGTTACACATGTATACATGTGCCATGTTGGTGTGCTGCACCCATTAACTCGTCATTTACATTAGGTATATCTCCTAATGCTATCCCTCCCCCACCCCCAATCCCATAACAGGCCCTGGTGTGTCATGTTCCCCACCCTCATGTAGAGAACATATTTCCCTGCCTGTCACTAGAGGTCACTTGACTAATTTCCAGAAGTTTGTAACTTGCATTAATCCTACAGTCCTTTTCATTAATCCAATTTATAAAACATCAACACCGTGTTTACCATTGTGTAAGAACTAATTACTATAAAACTAAGCTACAGACCTTTGCGTCTTCTCTGCAGCATCAGCATTAATCTGAAAGATTTCTCTCGTGTGTGTGGTGCAGGTTTGCTTTGTTAGTTACTAAAGTTTTATCTCATTTGACTCTATAATTGGAATGTTTTTGATGTTCACTTGTACACCTTTTATGTAAATGATTTTGTTAGGGTCCTTTGGATATTCCCTTTCTTGGTGAAGCATGCACGCCTCACAGTTTCTTGGGTATTTCTTCTATGGTATGAAATGCACTCATTGTTTATATAATCTCACTATCAGAATCAGTCATATACATATATATTTATAACAAAATACATATATATATATAATTTCAAAATAGTGATAATATCTCAACATTTTCTAAGAGAGTAATTCAATATTCTAAGTAGACAGAATATTGTAAGTCAGAATTTGTAAGTCAGGATGCAGAACTGACTTAGCAGTAGCACTTAAACACTATGGCAAGGCAGACATGTTCATGTAATATCATTAGAAATGGGTAAGTATCATAATAGTTTGTCCTACATGGCTCTTCAGGACCGGCTAATTGATCAGGGTCTTTGCCACCAAAATAAGTTGTCAGCCTGTGAGATTAAAAGTGAGATATATTAGAGAAAGAAAAAACTAACTCTAATGAAGAGAGTCTTGATGAAAATCTCCATTTGAGATTCACAGCTCCTCTCCAGATTCCAAGATATTAGTTCACAGATCTGAGACCTTGAATGAAGAGTCTGGGTAAGCCATGAGAAAAAACCTTTCAATAGTCTCAAAGGCATACATCTTCCTTCTAGCCCTTCCCAATGAGTTCTACAGCCTTTTTAACATTTGCAACAGATGTGCCACTATGGCGGGAGATATTGATAACGGGGGAGGCTGTGCATGTGTGGGGGAAGGGATCAATGAGGTATCTCTGTAACTCTCTCTTAATTTTGCTGTGAGCCTAAAATTGCTCTAAATCTTCTTAAATAACATATGTGCCAATGCCTATTACATGTATACACAAATATAAAGGGTTGAAAAAATTACCACAGTCAAAGAATACGTTCATCACTTTGCCTTAGAGCTACGACATTTGTCTCTCACTCAGTGTCATAATTTAGTCTGGAAAACCTTTGATGATCTCATCATATCAGAAACATTATAGTAGTGCAATGAATAGATGGCATCGTAATATTTGATACTGCAGAGAAGGAAGTGGTATACTCCATAACTGTTACAAGATAAGGGCTTATAAACCATACACATAAGTTAGAAGTAAGAACAGATATGGAATTGTATTTTGATGATATTTTATCCAAATTCTCCTTTTTTGACTACTTTTACCTCTCTTAGGCATCCTCTCCTTCACCCCAGCCTTCCTATGCTAAATCTTCAGGGAGATATACATGACTCACAGAAGGCAATTAACTCATCACTGAGCTAAAATGTCTGATAAACCCAATTTCAAAACTTAGGTAAAGAATTATGGGAGCATGCGGTTTAGGCAAGAGATATAAGAATGTCCTCCTACCTGTCTCAAATTTAAGTATTACAATTTTTATTATGTTTTGTATGGCTACATGCTTTATGCTTTAAAAAAAGAAAGAAAAAAACACTGTCTCAAGAGAATAAAAAGACAAACCATGCTGTTATCCAAAATATACAAAAGACTCAAAACTCAATAATAAGAAAAAAAACCAATTAATAAATGGGCCAAAGACATTAATAGATACCTTACCACAGAAGATATACAGATAACAAATAAGCATATGAAAATATGTTTCATACTATGCACAATCAGGGAAACGCAAACTAAAACAACAACGAGCTACCACTACACACTTTTTAGAATGATCAAGATTCAGAACACTGGCAACACCAAATGCTGATTAGGATGTGCAAGAAACTCTCATTGATTGCTGGTTGGAATGCAAAATGGCACAGTTACTGTGGAAGATAATTTTGTTGTTTCTTGTAAAACAAAACATACCACACGATCCTTTAATCCTGTTTCTTGGTATTTATCCAAAGGAGTTGAAAATATATGTCCACACAAAAACCTGCACATAGATGTCTGTAGCAGTTTTATTCGTAACTGCCGAAATATGGAAGCAACCAAGATATCCTTCAGTAGATAAATGGATAAATAAACTGCAGTGTATCCAGATAGTAGAATGTTATTCACCACTAAAAAAGAATGAGCTATCAAGCCATGCAAAGACATCAGAGAAAGATAAATGCATATTGCTATGTGAAAGAAGCCAATTGAAAGGCTATAAACTGTTAGATTTCAAGTATGTGATACTCTGGAACAGGAGAAAGTATGACAACAGTAAAAAAGATCAGTCATTCCCAGTGGTGGATATAATAGTGCATACAGGGTGGATACATGCCATTATATATTTGACAAAACCCAAGAATATACATCAAGAGTGAACCTTAAGGTAAACTATGATCTTTGGGTGATGATGATGTGTCAATGTGGGTTCATCAATTGCAAAAAATGTACCACCCTGGTGGGGGATATTGATAATAGAGGCTATTATCAATATAATCAATGAGGTATCTCCATATCTTTCTCTTAATTTTGCTGTGGACCTAAAATTGCTCTAAAAAAATTTAAATAATATATGTGCCAATGCCTATCACACGTATACACAATTATAAAGAGCTGAAGAAAATCACCACAAAGAACAGTGAGACTTTTTATTTCCCCTAACATGAGAAATGTAAAATTGAAAGAAAAAGTACCACATATAGGCAAATGACCCTTTTAAAGAATGGGAACCTACCTATAATAATCATGATCTAATCGATGCCCTCTGAACATAGACAATCCTATTAATCACTTCTCTTCCCTGGCGAATGGTGTAAAAAGATAAGAAGGGAGCAAAAACTTACTTTCTTTATAATATGAAGCAGAAAATACAATAGAAGGTATTTAGCAATATACATGATTTTTTAAAAAAACTTCAAATTGGGGAGTATAGTTTCATGGTAGAAATATATGGAATGTGAATATGAACTTACTTTAATTCCTGCTAGAATTTAGTTGTTGGATAATATCCAGAGTAAGTTTCAACTAGGGATAATGAATTTTTATCCAGTGTTTATCTCTTTCTGTCCGACTTTCCTTAGAAAAACTGTGCAATTTAGTTATTGTTTTCTCCATTATATAAAGATATTGAGCTACAGCAAGATTAGGTAACTTATCAAGGGATCAGAACTGTTGTTTGACTTGGAAAAAAAAAAGAAAAATAAGTGTAATCATCACTCGAATAGTTTGGATATTTGTTCCTTCTAAATCTGATGTTGAAATTTGAAATCTGATCCCAGTTCTAGAGGTGGGGCCTAGTGGGTGGTGTCTGGGTCATGGGTGTGGATCCATCATGAATAAATTAATGCCTTTCCTGGTGGTGGGGGCAGGGAGCATGTTACAGGGGTGACTGAGTTCCTACTTTGTTAGTTCCCACTGAAACTGATTGACAAAAAGGGCCTGGCACCTCTCTCTTCTCTCTCTTTGTCTCTCTCACTATGTGATCTATGCATGCCTGTTCCTGTCTGCTTGCACTAAGAATGGAAACAGCCTAAGTTTCTCACCAGAAGCAGAGGCTGGTACCATGTTTGCTATGCAGCCTGCAGAACCATGAGTCAAATAAATTTATTTTCTGTATAATTTGTCCAGCCTCAGGTATTCCTTTAGAGCAATGTAAACAAAGACAATACTTAACATACTGTAGTATTACAATTAGATGTTCAAAATATGTATTCTCCCAGCAGCTATATTCTTGGCTGCCTGAGAGATTGGGAGTGTTAGAATGATTTACTAAGTAAGACAGGGACTGTAAATGGATATTGTTATTTGGATGAGAATCCAAGGCACTACCTAATATTTTAAGGTTAAATAAATCAGAGCAACATGTAATTTTCTTAATTGATTTATGTGAATTTCTATATGTGGCTTCTCTAATTTATGTGCATTTGTATTTGCTTTATTTATATATACAGCCATAGCTTTGAAGAACCAGAAGAAAAATGTCACATTTTCTTTGCTAAAATGTTGGGAAGGATTGATTTAAGACTAGAATTAAATTTGAAGCACTTTGTATTTTCTGATTTAGTGGTGGCTTTGGGATGATGATGTTTGAACTTTCTGCTTCCACCTCCTACTTAGAAAATCTAGTCTCCAAATGAAACAACAACAGAAAAAGAATTTCGTGGTTTGTTTTGAGAACTGGAGTTTGCAAATGTACCAATGTGTTTATGGTAACAAATGAAACATTCAAAAGGAAAATGGAATTCCCTTTAAATTAACTTAATCAGATCAGGACAAGAAAAAAAGCATGAGGAATTATGTTTGGTTTTTCATTACATATTTGCAAAACACTATAAATAAATATATTTAGATTGCAAAGTCTGTAAGTTTTCTCTGGGTGCTTTATTTAGTCATGTTTACTTCGCTGATGAAGCTAGCAAAATTAGAAATGCAGTATTTTTGTGATCTCATAAAGAAACTTGCTACTTTCATTTCTTCATTTACTACACTGGATAGGCTTATGGTTGCTTATCAGCCAAATATATTGTACCTGTAAGTACAGGGCCTCTTTCTTAACAATACACCAAATAATGCCTGTGCCCTTCATGGCCTGGAGTCTGAAAATGTCAGAGCTTTCTATCTATGAGAGATCAGTTGAAGTCTTTTTCAGACTTCTAATTACAAATATGGTGAAGTTGTTGCCATAGTTTTTCTTCAGATACATAGCAAGCAGTCAGTGTGCCACTTCTGTATTCTTTGAGGTCATGGATCACTGAGAAATTAACTAAATAGGTAAATTGCCATTTTTTCAACAAACTTACTTAGGTAAAAGCTATTTAAAGTTTCATGGTCTGAGGCAACAGCTGTTTGCTTAAGACATTGTTTCCTCTTACAATAAGCATGAAAAACTTTTTTTTTTTTTTAATGAAATGGGTAAGGCAATGACCACAGGTTTTTGACAGATCAAAATTTTGCATGATTAATGTTGGAAGTAAAAGCACTATTATATACTCAATATGTAATAATTTGTGTTTTCAAAACACAAAATGTTTAACTTTTTTTATATATCTGATAGTTCATTCATGTGAAGCAAAATAGGATAATATTTAAATATATAGTACTGGTATTTCAGTTATGTTTACATATTGCCCACTAACCATTTAAAATAGAACAATTTATCAGAGGATATTTGTCAATAATATGAAACCAAACAATTTAGTATATTGAATTAATTAGCTAATTAATGAACTTTACCATTTTTACTCAAGTTGATTTAATTATGTACTTACAGCCATTAGTCATTTTGAAAACCAGAGATATTTACAAACATTCAGGGTGAGGGGAGAGACAAGATATACAAAAATTAAATGATTTCCCAAAGACATGCTATTTGAGTAAAAAGATACTTCAGAATTGTGGGGCTAGGGATTTAGGGGGCATGGTTGGTGCCCAGCCAAGTTAGTGTGAGCATTAGATCCTAATAGTTTCCAGCTAGCTCCTTTTGAGAGACTGGCCCTTGTCAGCATGTTAAATGGGAGTTAGGTTATCAGAATCAACTTCAGACACAGCTTGCAGTCAATTACTGACTCACAAGGGTTACAGTAGGCCAGACCCTGTTCCAAGTGACCAATTCTGTGCTCCATAGCTCCCTGTGAGATCGGGCCATAGCTATAGGCTTCCTGAGACACATCTTTATTTTGTTCCTTTCTTTCCTCTTGATATGGTTTGGATCTTTGCCCCCACCCAAATATCATGTCAAATTGTAATACCCAGTGTGGGAGGTGGGGGCTAATGGAAGGTGATTGAATCATAGCGGCAGAGTTCTCATGAATGGTTTAGCACCATCCCCTTGGTGCTGTTCTCGTGATAGTGTGTGAGTTATTACAAGATCTGGTTGTTTTAAAAATGTGTAACACATCCCCTCTCTATCTCTTCCTTCTGCTCCTGCCACGTAGATGCCTCATTTCTCCTTTGCCTTTCACCATGATTAAAAACTCCCTGAGGCCTCCGCAGAAGCAGAAGCTGGTATGCTTCCTGTATAGCCCACTGAACTGTGAGCCAATTAAACATCTTTTCTTTGTAAGTTACCCAGTCTCAGGTATTTCTTTATAGCAGTGCAAGAAGGAACTAATACTACTCTCTTCTATCTTCATTTCTGTTTTCTTGAGAGTACTCCCTCAATGAACCATGTGTAAGAAATCAATGTTTCAGGCCTTACCCCTAGTGATCCCAATCTGAAACAATGAAATTAGTGACTATTATGAAAATAAAAAATAAAGTTTTTTCACAAATCTAATTCTGAATGCATATACTATTTTTTTCTTCAGAAGAATTAGTGAATCTTAAAACAGTTAGGTTGGGTCTGTATACAAAACAGGCTTGTTTGTTTTCCCTGGATTGATTGTTACTAACCCCCGCTGTACTATACACTTACTTTGTGTTTTGACATTGTTTTAATCTTTCCTCAGAGCAAAGAATACTGGAGAAAGTGGGACTATTTAGTGTATGTTTATATTTACATGATTATGAAAGCCAAAAGTCAAAAGGTAAAACACTTTTAGAATCAGTCTGGCACACATTCTTTATTCTTGATTAGTATTGAAATAACAGTCTTTATAAAATTATGATAATGGTATCAAAAATAGATTTTCCTTATCTGAACACTGATCCTTACCTCTTACTAATCATAATGAAAGCGAGAAGTCTGTAAACTGTAATGCAGAGAATCTTCTGAATATAAAATATGTCTACAATATACTTGCAGTTTTTCATACATCTTCCATTTGAAATTTTGACATAAAAGGGATCTCACAACTATTCTATTAAGGGTTTTATGGATAAAAATATAGGTTTAGAATCAGATGGAAAGAGAATCTTGATTCTGTACCTTTTTACACATGAGACCTTGAGACCTGGACTACATTGATTAAGTGTTTCCTCTTTTTTAAATCTTTAGAATGGGGGAAATAATAGTACCAGTGTAAGACTGAAAAAAAAAAAAAAAAAAAGGTGTCCCAAGGATATCTAAATTCTAAATCCCAGAAGGTACAATTGTTCCCTTTTATGACAATAGAGATTTGCAAATGTGATTAGGTTAGTGAGAAGGATAAAATAGGGATACAATAAGGGTGTTGAGATTATCTTGTATTATCCCTGTGACCTGTAAATATAATCACAAGTGTCTTTCTAAGAAAAAAACCAAGGAAGTTTTCACTTTAGAACCTGAGAAGGGAGGTGATCAAAGAAGCAGAGATTGAAGTGATACACTTTAAAGAAGAAGGGACCACAAGCCAAGGAATATGCACAGCCACAGGCAGCTGAAAAATAAAAGGAAGTGGATTATCTCCTCAGAGCCTCCACAAGGAAACAAGCCTGCCAACAACTTGACTTTAGCTTAAGTGAAACTGTTTTTGGACTTCTGGCTCCCAGAAAACTATAACAGAATAAAATTTTACTGTTTTCAGTCATCAAGTTTGTGGTAATTTCTTATAGTGGAAACAGGAAAATCATGTGGTACCCACCTATTTTTAAGTTCAGTTAAAGTAACACTATGTACACACGTCCCAAGAACTCTGCCTTGGATAGTCAGCACCCTTCAAGAATTGGAGTTACAGTTCACACTTCATGATGCATGACAGAAGTTGGATGTTTGATTCGTCAAGTTTTGCCTCACGACTGGGTACTCTGCTACCACTGATACAAGAGAGCATCCACACAAAAAATAATAACTCAAAGGTAAAATGAAAAGCTGAATTACTAGTACTTACAAAAATCACAGATATTTATTTATTCTTTATATGTATATATAAACCATGAATAATACCATAATTAAGGACAGATAAACATAACATTAAAACATAGGCAATGGTAACCATTTGCCATAATTCTGAGCATCATGTTGAATAAACTCTTTTTGCTAATCTGTCAGGTTGCAGTAAAAGCATGCTGTAACTCTACCACGGCAAAAAAGTGTTGCATTTATCAAAATAATTAAATACATATGCACAAACAGATATAAACTCTCAAAAGAAGTTGAATGTTATTCATGTTGACTGCCAAATTGAAGAAAAGTCAGTATTTTTGTATCTTTCTATTGTATCCTCTCCCTTATTTAACAAAATAAAAACTATAACAGAAGACAATTGTCAAAAGATTGTGGTTTATTTTTATATAGGTAAAATAAGCAAGGTGTCCATATCTACAGCTTTATTTTGTCTAGGATACACTTATGTTGTTTCCCTAAAGAATTAACCCCACAGGATGAATCTAAATTTATTGTTCTTCATCTGTTTAGCAATATCACACCTATAGATTCAGTGGCAATTAAGATATGATTACATGAATAAGAATTCAGAATCTTATACTTTTTATTAACCAAATGGTTACTAACCTGCAGCTTGACAATGAAAATTTAAGTTCATATGTTGAAAAATAGTATAGGTGTCCAGAGGGAGGGAATACACATGAAAAGCAAAGAGAAGAAGCAAAATTCAGCATTTGCTCCTAAAATAAGTCTCATATCTATTCAATGATATCACTAGCATTTAAATCCTTAAAAAAATGAACCAATCACACATTACAAATCCTAAGTCAAAAGAACAAAGCTGGAGGCATCACGCTACCTGACTTCAAACTATACTACAAGGCTACAGTAACCAAAACAGCATGGTACTGGTACCAAAACAGAGATATAGACCAATGGAACAGAACAGAGTCCTCAGAAATAATACCACACATCTACAGCCATCTGATCTTTGACAAACCTGAGAGAAACAAGAAATGGGGAAAGGACTCCCTATTTAATAAATGGTGCTGGGAAAATTGGCTAGCCGTAAGTAGAAAGCTGAAACTGGATCCTTTCCTTACTCCTCATACGAAAATTAATTCAAGATGGATTAGACTTAAATGTTAGACCTAATACCATAAAAACCCTAGAAGAAAACCTAGGTGGTACCATTCAGGACATACGCATGGGCAAGGACTTCATGTCTAAAACACCAAAAGCAATGGCAGCAAAAGCCAAAATTGACAAATGGGATATGATTAAACTAAAGAGCTTCTGCACAGCAAAAGAAACTACCATCAGAGTGAACAGGCAACCTACAGAATGGGAGAAAATTTTTGCAATCTGCTCATCTGACAAAGGGCTAATATCCAGAATGTACAAAGAACTCAAACAAATTTACAAGAAAAAAACAAACAACCCCATCAATGAACAGACATTTCTCAAAATAAGACATTCATGCAGCCAACAGACACATGAAAAAATGCTCATCATCACTGGCCATCAGAGAAGTGCAAATCAAAACCACAATGAGATACCATCTCACACCAGTTAGAATGGCAATCATTAAAAAGTCAGGAAACAACAGGTGCTGGAGAGGATGTGGAGAAATAGGAACACTTTTACACTGTTGGTGGGATTGTAAACTAGTTCAACCATTATGGAAAACAGTATGGTGATTCCTCAAGGATCTAGATCTAGATGTACCATATGACCCAGCCATCCCACTACTGGGTATATACCCAAAGGATTATAAATCATGCTGCTATAAAGACACATGCACACGTATGTTTATTGCGGCACTATTCACAATAGCAAAGACTTGGAATCAACCCAAATGTCCATCTGTGACAGACTGGATTAAGAAAATGTGGCACATATACACCATGGAATATTATGCAGCCATAAAAAAGGATGAGTTTGTGCCCTTTGTAGGAACATGGATGCAGCTGGAAACCATCATTCTTAGCAAACTATCACAAGAGCAGAAAACCAAACACCGCATGTTCTCACTCATAGGTGGGAACTGAACAATGACATCACTTGGACTCGGGAAGGGGAACATCACACATCGGGGCCTATCATGGGGGGGAGGGGGGAGGGATTTCATTGGGAGTTATACCTGATGTAAATGACGAATTGATGGGTGCTGACGAGTTGATGGGTGCAGCACACCAACATGGCACAAGTATACATATGTAACAAACCTGCACATTATGCACATGTACCCTAAAACTTAAAGTATAATAATAATTAAAAAAAAAAAAAGAAAGAAAATAGAATTGCTTTCAATTTTAGATACACATGAGCATATATATCCTCTAGGGAAAGCGAAATAGGAAATGTCATTGCAAGTAAGCTACATGTGAGCACTCAATTCCTCCTTAAAAAATAGGGGAAAATAATTTGCATTCTCTGTCAATCTAGCTCAGCATGTAGCTGGGCTTGTCTCAGCAGTGGCAGTCATGTGAGGAGAATCATTTAGATGCAACATTTACTTTGGCACAGGTTTGGTTCCACATTCAGGTTTTCCTCCAGATGGACTATCACCATGTGCACGTAGGTCTGCCTCTTAATTCAACTACTGAAATTAGGGACAATATCTGCAAGAGCACTTGGGTAATAAGAGAACCAGCAGGAGCAGAAGTGGGTATCCATAAGCCTTTTCTGCTTCTCACTTTCTTCCCAATGCCTGGATACTTTGCAAAGAATCTATCTTACTTTACAACTAAGTCCTGATAACTGCCGCTTTAGAATAAATTGTATCTGCATGTGGCCATTGTGTCAGCACTGATCATCTATCATCTGGTTTGTTATGAATTTCTGATGAGCCATCAAAGCATATGCAAGAATTGTTAAAAAGTATCAAATAACCAACTGGGTGTCCTGAGATACAATACCTCCATTGATTAAAGTTAATGTCTTTATTTTAGATTTCTTGAAAAGTAACTTTTAGAAAGAATGTACAAATATATTTAGATTTGGGATATTTGTATAAACAATACAAACATTTCTTATTTGCAATTAATATCTATATATAAATTTATAAAATAAAAAATGATTTTATGTTTACTATCTCAGAGTGATATCAATTGTAAATAAGAAATGTTTGTGTTGTTTATATAAATACCAGGAAACCCATAAAAATCACATATTTAATTCTTCATTCTCATCTACATGATACCTTGTTTACCAGCAAAAAATCTAGAGGATGAAGGTTAAAAAGTAGGCATTTTTTAAAAAACTTCTTATACAGTAACAGTTACTATGTGTATATGACATATTGGATTATTGCCACATACATGTATTCATTTGTAATACATATAGAGCTTTTCTAAGCCTACTTTGTTTTCTCACATCCTCCAAATGAAGGAAATAAAGTGTCTTTTTAAATGGAGGATCAGGGAAATAAGTTAAAACGCACTTAAATTAAAATTTTCATATAAGGGGTATGGGTGAGAGCTACAGAATAATATAATATAAATTAGGATTAGATAGAATAAACTAATATCTATCATTGTCACTGCATTTATTAGGATATCCTGTGACATAGATATTAAAACTCACATGACTGCATGAGTGTGTATATATATATAAGCATATATATTATATATTTATTTTTATATATTTATGTATATTGCTATGATCATCTCTATAGACGGGTCTGGGTCCAGTTTCATACAGCTATCAAGTACTTGACTAGGATTCAAATATGAATCTCCTATCTCTAAATCTTTTGCTCATAGACTCTTCTATAATTTCTTCAATGACATATCAGAAACAATTTACTTCTCACGATCTAGGAATAAAGACATGAAATAGTTCCCGGGTATAGTGCCTATAGGATAAGGTTTGTGGCTAAGAACCAAGGATAAACAAGTGGTGAAGGGATGGAGAGTTTTAGCTTTGGGACTTTACCTGCCCCTTCTTGTTTTTCACTTCCTTTTGCCTCTGGCCATTTGCCACATTAGGTCTCTCAGAACTCTTGTCTGTGTGTGGTACATGTGTGAGTGTGCACAGCTACACGTGTGCACAGCGAGGGCAAGTATTTGAGCTTAAAAAAGTTGTTAATTTACTTGCCAAATACATTGTTTTCATAGTGAAATGTATTACTAAATGCAATACAAGAAGTCTATAATTTATTTACATGATAAAATGTTAAAAACATTTCACTAACAATAGGCTACTTTATATCCTCAAACTATCTAGGGATTAAGCTTATTGTTTCTTAGGTAATAGTTCTATTCCCCACCACTTGTGGAAAAGTTGCAAATGTATTTATACTTTATAATATATTTCTGTGTACTTCATTTTATTTAATACTCATAATTAAATGATCAAATACTTGTAAATAGCTGAGCATGATTGCTACAGAGTGCTGCAAACCAAAAAGTAAAATTCTAAGCCCCCCAAACAACTGAATGAACTCTTTCTCTGGCCAAGGGCATTCTAAGTCAACCTGAAACACTAGTTGGTCATGATGGGAAGTGGAGGTTAGACATGCCTAATTATACCTTCCTCCCTTTGGAAATCAGACACAACTGACCAGTATTAATATGAAAATGGGATCTTATGATTGAGAGAATGGACTCTTTATGTCTGATAGGAAACATTTACAATCTATTCTCTCTGAGCTTACTACGTGGAAGCTTCATCTTCATAATAAGAACCTTAGTCTCCAAAGCCCTTTATCTTAACCCAGCTACCACTTTCTTCTATTGATTCTACATCTTTAGATAAATTGTTTCTACCAATTGCCAATCAAAAAATCTTCAAATCCACTTATGACCTGGAAGACCCTCCCCCCACTTTGAGTTGTCCTACCTTTCTGGACTGAAGTAACGTACATCTTAAAAGTATGGATTGATGTCTTATGTCTCCCTAAAATATAAAACCAAGGTATAGCCCAAACAGCTCAGGCACATGTTGTCATGACCCCCTGAGGCTGTGTCACAGCCATGTCCTTAACCTTGGCAAAATAAACTTCCAAATTGATTGTGACTTGTCTCAGACGTTTTTTGGTTTATAGTCATCAGAAACTATTATCTATTATGGATACTACCTTTATTAGGATATCTTATGGCATAGATGTTAATACTCAAATGACTGCATGTTCAAATTGCATGGAAAAGAAATAATACACTTGTCTGTAAGTGGACTGTTTGCAAATAGTTGCCTTACATTCCTTTTATAAAGCAATGCCTGGCCCATTCTAGTTGTTCATTAACAATCTTTTAGATGAATTATTAATTAACAAATGGGCTTCTTATGTCAAGATTTTACATACTATGCATATAATTCAGTAAGTTGGAAGTCATATAATATTTCTAGTTAAAATATCTTGGAGCCTCTCTCTTTAGTGCTTATGATATGGGAGCAGGGTAGGGAAGTGCTTGGTAGTAAAGGGAGAGTCCCTGGTAAGGGCTCCACCCCCAGGCCTGTGCCCAGGGATCTAGGTGAGGACAGGCATTATTGTTTTTGTGCCCAAATGTTGCATTTCCCAAGACCACCCTGGGCTGCCACACCCCCATCCTGTGACCCTAGCTGGCAGAGGCACAAGCGATTGGGCATCACAAAGAACACATCAGCAGAAGAGCATACTGACAGGCACTGGCAGGCCCCAGCAGTCAAGGAGATCATCGACCAGCAGAACAATGTGTAGTTTGGCTGGGGCAGCCGCAGGAGATCCTGGCTGCTGAGTGTCCTAACTCCAGCGGAAAACCACCTTCCCACTCTATCTCCTTTCTGGCTCCGCGATCTGCTCAGAGCTACTTCCACTCAATAAAACCTTGCACTCATTCTCCAAACCCATGTGGGATAGGATTCGTTTGGTGCAACAAGGCAAGAAACCTCAGGATACAGAAAGCCCTCTGTCCTTGAGTAATTGAGCTTACACAAGCCTCCTAGGGACCGCTAAACTGAAAGAGCACACTGTAACACATGCCTACTGGGGCTTCAGCTATAAACATTCACCCCTAGATGCTGCTGTGGGGTCAGAGCTCCACAGCCTGCCCATCTGTATGCTCCCCTAGAGGTTTGAACAGTGGGGCACCAAAGAAGCGAACCACATCCCCATCGCATGTCCTGCAAGCGTGACAAGGGAAAGTTTCTTGTTTCACTTATAGTAACAGCACTTAGTTTTTCTTTGAAATGTTACATTCACCATAAGGTATTCAAAATAATGTACTCAACCTCAAGTTGTTTTTGCTTTCTTTTCTAACATGAAGTTCATGAATCAGTCACTACAATGTCTCTGTTTAGGCTTGGAAGAACAATTTTTTAATTCTCTAAATCTAATTAAAGTTTTATGTTCATATACATTTTTTTTTTGTGATGACTCTCCATACTTGTTATCAGATTGTCAGAGATATTATTGATCAAAAATATAATTAAGAAGTAGTTTTGCCCTTGGTTGGATTAAAATTACCACATTACAGGGAATTGAGATCTCAGGATATTAGACTTGCAAAGAAAAGAAGGAAGGAAGAAAAGAAATGAGAGAGAGAAAGGAAAAGATAGGGGAAAAAATGAAGAAAAAGTGAAGAAAGGAAAGAGAGACCAAAGGGAAAGATTTAGATTTAACACTGTAAAAGAATGAGGAAAAGAATTTTCGGAATAATTTAAAGTACTTCATTATGAAATCTCTTATTGATCCAACATTTTTATAAGCCTTTTTCTATTCCAAATTTCTTCAGTAAAATGTATGCAAAATTATTTCATTCCAGCAACGTTTCTAATATGCTTTAAGCCTGAAAATGTTGCAACTTACAGTTAATCATTTTTTGATTTATGTATTTATTATAGTTTAGCATGCGATGCTATGATGAGTTAACCTGACCTAATTGACATGAGATGTATGAGAAAACTTTCTGTTCTGACTCAAATACCAAAGACTAATTTTATGGGGCAGAAAGCTTAGTAGAGTTTAAATAATCAGGACTTAGAAATGAAGACATAGAAAAAAACCACATAATTCATATACAAATAATGTGCACGTACACAGAGTTCAAATTATACCCCATTGCAGAGCAGAATCTGAAATAGTTTGCAACACTTGAAAAATAATGGATTTTCATTTACTAGGTTTAGAACCATTATTATTCAAATACAATTGTAAAGGCTCACATTTGATTATAACTTCTCGTTTGATTTGATGAGTCTCCTTTTCCTCCTACAAATTCTTTTTCAAATATTTTACTATTAAAACTGTATTTTGCAAAACTTGGATTTCACATTTCTCACTAGTTGGGGAGTAAAGTAGGCTATAAATCACTGCTATGCAAAACAGTTTTTCTTAATTTAATTTCCTTCTTCTTAGAACCCATTCAGTAATTACATTAGTGGCCTGATGTGCCTTGGAATAAGTATATGACTATTATGACTATAATGCTTAGCCTAAATTGTTTTGATAACAAATTTGCAGAACTAGGACACAGTTATGTTTTTTTGTTGTTTTTTTTTTTAGAATATTGGATGCTTGAATCTTGGAATATCAACTACCTCCCAGTCATTTCCTAAGCCATTTGAGCATGATCAAAATAAATTTATCATCATTTCCTCAAAAAGATTTGGCTTAAGCGGTGTGGTAGAACTTCTGTGCCTTACTAAATTAGCTCCAGGTGTCTCTGAGATAGGGATGCTCTCTTCTGGTTACTCTTAGAAATACCCTTCAGAACCTGCAACACAACATTTAGTAGTCAAAGCCTTCGGACAGCATATAGCCATTGAATTCTATGGCTCTCACTGAAATCATAGAGTTAAAATAAAATTCTATGACTTTTTAAATATATGAACTTGGAAATGGTTATTGAATAGCATATCTGTTTATGGCTCCATTGGGATTGCCATGAGCTTCATTACATATGGTTTCAACAGATGTGTCTGCATCAAACTACTGAGGTCTCTAATAGTGTTTGAGTTCATATAAAGGAAACTCACATGGATGTGTTTTGAATATATGAATATGTTAATTTCTAACAGAGAAGGGGAGAGTTTGGGAAATTAAATTGTATCAGTTTTTTTAGATTCTTTGATAGGGTACATATAATTAACATTATTAGTACCAACTTCAATATTTTCTAGTCTATAACTTCAGAAGTACACATGTGTAATATTGTATACTTATGTGATCACTGTGGTATTTAAGATATTATATAAATTCTCAACTGGAAGTCATCAGGTGAATAGTTCAGGCTAACTATCCTTTGTCTTTTATTGATGTAGGTAAATTATTACATTAGTAAAACAAAACAAAGCAAACACTTGTATTTGTTTGGCTTTGAACTTTTACAGATTATACATTGACAAAGTATATGCTATAGAATCGAGAAACATCACTGTCGTTCATAATCATTAAAGAGAATATAAAGAATGGGAAACATGATGTTAATGGTTTGCATTGAAAGTAAAATAAAAAAAGCACATTAATTCAGTATTGAGGTCTTCTGAATAATTATAATTGAAATTCATTATGTAGGACGTATATCAGGTAGAAATCAACTAGGTTTTCTGACTTAAGTTTGTTTAATGAAAATATGGAGAATAAATTGGGGGGTAAAGTTCAAGAATTGTTTTTACCTCATTATAAATGTCCGTCAATATGGCTTAAAAATGTTTATCTTTCACACAAGTGGCAAAATTAATCTTTCATAGTTTGATGAAATTTTTATCTCATTGTTTTTCTTAATTGTCAGTAAGCACAGATAATGTAGAACTGAACAATTAATTATAAAACGCTGCCTTTTGATGAAAATTTTATCCTTTTTCTCTGACATTATTTTTTCTGAATCAGTTTCTTTTGAGAAATCAATAATCATAACACATTCATTGATTTTTTTTCTTATCAATAGTACCAGCTCTCTAATTCAAAATATACAAGTATTCTTTATTGCTCTGCATTATACAAAATGTTCATTTACTTACTTTTGCCATGTTCTTTAATATAGTTTACTTTAAACTAACTTTACATACAATTATCAAAAGTTTAAATGTAAGACATGCCATATAGTTACCTCATTCCACAAAATTATCTAGATCTAAATTTTGTTTCTCTTCTCTTTTTTAATTCACTTGCTCATTTAGTTGGTGACACTTCAAGATAATCCTCAAATGTAATCAGGTAGATGCACTGTAATTCTTAAAAGTAAGTTAGAACAAAACAAATAATGCAACAAAATAAAAGCAAAAATGAAGAATGATGAAGTAAAATGTACCTTAGCCAAAACAGACATCATCCATAATGAAGTTATAACACCCAGATTTCTTTATTAAACTCCTATATTTCCATAATTATTTTATTCTGACTGGTTCGCAATTTTGAATTCTTTCCACAGTGCCATTTCTTACGCTCTTCACTGGATTCTTAATGCATCTTGCTCTGACATACAGACATTGACTTCACGATTCTCAACTCCACGAACACAACCTGACATTTCCCTGTTTCTCTAATGATCATTTCCTCCAGGCTTCTGATTATTATTTTCCAACCCTCACCTTTGAACGTTCTTCCTTTGACTCCTTTTCTGCCTCATTGACATTATGATTATGATTATTATTATCATTATTATGTTGAGATGGAGTCTTACTCTGTTGCCCAGGCTGGAGTGCAGTGGCTCAATCTCAGCTCACTGCAACCTCCTCTTCCTGTGTTCAGACGATTTTCCTGCCTCAGCCTCCCAAACAGCTGGGATTACAGGTGCATGCCTCCATGCCTGGCTAATTTTTGTAGTTTTAGTAGACGCAGGGTTTCACCATGTTGGCCAGGCTGGTCTCGAACACCTGACTTCAAGTGATCCGCCCACCTCGGCCTCTCAAACTGCTGGGATTACAGGCATGAGCCACCGTGTCTGGCCTAATTTTTTTTTCCAATGCTTAGCTGTGGTGGTGAGGAATATGAAGTTTGAGAGAGGTGGGTGTGTTATTAAAATTTTTATTAAGGAAACAAAAACGTTGATTGAATTAAACTTATAGCTCCATTACAGCTCAATAAATTTATTTATTTTGTAATAGACTTTTCTTTGAGTTGTAATTCTTCTTCCAAATCTGATGTTTATAAAGGGCTTAAAACATGATTGTCATATATTTTAGAATATGTCCTACTTCTTGTGATTTACTTGCCTATATTTTGCCACATGATCAATAAAATTATTATTATCTATCTATTTATTTATTTATTTATTTATTTATTTATTTATTTATTTATTTATTTATTTTTTGAGAGGGAGTCTGGCTCTGTCGCCCAGGCTGGAGTGCAGTGGCCAGATCTCAGCTCACTGCAAGCTCCGCCTCCCGGGTTCACGCCATTCTCCTGCCTCAGCCTCCCGAGTAGCTGGGAATACAGGCGCCCGCCACCTCGCCTGGCTAGTTTTTTCTATTTTTTAGTAGAGACAGGGTTTCACCGGGTTAGCCAGGGTGGTCTTGATCTCCTGACCTCGTGATCCACCCGTCTCGGCCTCCCAAAGTGCTGGGATTACAGGGTTGAGCCACTGCGCCCGGCCAATAAAATTATTTGTAAAAATATAACTCGCAGATCTTGCAAAACAGTTGTCTAGTCAGAATTTTTCTGGTTGCAGATGACAGAAACCCAAATAAACTAACTGAAGCAGATAATGGTGTTTATTGGAAAGATCCTATGACTCACAGAATTAACAGAAGATAAGCAGGTATCATCTACAGGGACTTCAGTGACTGAAACTGCAGATAAAATACCATCAGCATTCTGCCCCCCTCATCAGTTTTTCTCTTTTTTCCTCTACTTGGCTAAATCCTTTCCTACTGCAGTTTTTTTTTTTTTTTTTTTTTTTTTTTTTTTTTTTTTTTTTTTTTTCTCTCTCTCCAAGTTCTAATAGATGATATACTAAGGAAGGATTATGATTGGCCTGGACTGAATCATAAGTCTACTCTTAATTATTCTGCTTAGAGGCATAGGGAAATATGATTGGCCAGGTCTAGGCTACAGGTCCAGCTGCATAAATTATCAAAACATTGTGACTGGAACTCCTTCATAATATGGTTTAAGTGGGGAAGAAAATATTTTTTTTTAAAGGATGGAGAAGTATCTGTTACCATAATAAAAGTGAAATAGTGCTGGGAAGATAGAACCCAATAAAGAAGACCCTAGTATTTTGAATTTTATAAAGTGTCTTTTTTCAGTAGACCATAAGTGTTTACAGTAAAAAATAAGATTTAGAAAAAAAAAAAAAAAGAAAGCAAATAATGAAAATGGGTAATAGAATTATTCTTATTATCCTCTGTATTCATTAGGCTGGAGACTGCTCTCTGAAAATAGGAATAAATAGTTGCTTCTCGATAAACATCTTCTTGCCTACCGCATATATGACTGTAAAC
Source organism: Piliocolobus tephrosceles (assembly GCF_002776525.5). Classification (NCBI taxonomy): domain Eukaryota; kingdom Metazoa; phylum Chordata; class Mammalia; order Primates; family Cercopithecidae; genus Piliocolobus; species Piliocolobus tephrosceles. The sequence continues at coordinate 124,129,016 of NC_045436.1, forward strand.
ACATTCCCACTTCAACTTATCCAAGATGAGAAGGATGACAAAATAAAGCATCATAAATTCATTGCCAAAACCATGACTTTCTGTATTAAAAACTTCAAAGCTTGCCTCTTTCTGTATCTCTATTTCTACTTAATGGTGAAACTTTTGAATATCATGAATTCTTCAGCACAAGAATTTGTGAAAACTACTACAGAACACAAAGGAGTTGATGAGATACACTTTGGGTACTTTCATAGATTTGTAGATTCTGATGAATTTTACTAAAAAGATTACAATTCAAAAAGGAAGTATACATGGGTGATATCAATTTATATACACAATCATACAAGTGATTCTTCCTCTTTATAATTAAAAATGTCCATGAAAATATCCAGAATTATAATTTTAAATTCAGAGCACTACCTTCGTTAGACTCAATATAGATTGTGATGAACCTTCCCTTTCAACATAATGTGCTTTTGTAAGACAATAAGAAATGATTATATATACAAGAGGTTTCCTTCCCTTTTCAGTAAAGATATTTCTCTTCAAAATGTTGACAGGATATTCAACAAATCTTGGATAGCTTTTATCATTTAGGGACCTAAAACAAGCTCATTTTGTCTTGTTTGTACCATGTATGAAATCTAAAATTTACTCATAATTTGTTTACCTTAAGATATATCACATGGGAAAAAAAGGTAAAATAATTCCCCAAGGTACGTGAAGAAAAAAATCCTTAAAAAAAAAAAGAAGAAAAAAGTTGCAGGCGGGGTATTATTTGTAATAATACTACACTGCCACCTTGTGGAGTGACTGACCGAAAACCAGTGAAATAAATGTCACTGCCTGGTTTTCACCCCTAGAGGCTCAAACATGTCTCTTGAGGATTCAGGTAGGAGCTGTTATGTAAGTAATTTATAAATAACCACATAAATGGATACATTATCGTAGCAGACTACCTTGCTTAGGAATAAACTTGTTATAAGCAAATAGCGAATCATAACTAATTTCTTTATAGATATATTTATTTATTTTTAAATGATTATATGCTATGAAGTATATTTTACTTGGAAAACAGAAAATATTGAATTCAAGTCCTGCCTCTGCCATTACTAGTTGTTTATATTAAGATTTTATAGCCCCAATTTTTATTTTTTCAGAGAGAGTTATGCTTACATTGTGTTTTAAAACATCATTTCTTGTGTGTATAATTCTCCATTTGTCATTCTGTGAGACATCCTTTGAAAAAAAATTTTTCATATGCCAACTATTTTCTAGGCAATATATTTGATGCTTGGAAATTGACGAGGAAATAAAAGCAAGCATGATATGGTATTATCTGTTTATGATGCTTAGAGAAAAGTCTTAGTAAAATGTCAGTTAAATTTAATTACAGTAAAATTTTGATATTTAGAAAAGGTTTAATCCCCCAGTTAATAATAAGAATTATATATTTATTTCAAGGTCTGATTTTACTACTTACAATTGTAAACCATGAGACAATTATGTAGAGTATCAGCAGATTATTTTAATTTCTTTTTCAAAAGATAATATATTTAGAAAACAATTGAAGTTATATAACCATTGGAAACAAAATGGGCTCTGTAAAATGTAAATTTTATTTTTCTTTGTTTGTTTTGTTTTTTTAAGATGGAGTCTCGCTCTGTCACCAGGCTGGAGTGCAGTGGCGCAATCTCGGTTCACTACAACCTCTGCCTCCTGGATTCCAGCTATTCTCCTGCCTCAGTCTCCTGAGTAGCTGGGATTACAGGCACCTGCCACCACGCCTCGCTAATTTTTATATTTTTAGTAGAGACAGGGTTTCACCAAGTTGGCCAGGATGGTCTCAATCTCTTGACCTCGTGATCCACCCGCCTCTGCCTCCCAAAGTACTGGGATTACAGGAGTGAGTCACCGTGCCCGGCTGTAAAATGTAAATTTTAAAAAGCAAAATTTTACTGCAATGTAAATATGCCAGTAGATTTTCCTGGGAATGGAAAATGTTTCACTAAATTTATACTCTTTCTGCATTCTTAACTATTTAAATATAACTAATATTATATTTACATAGAAATTCATTAGGCTATTTCTGTTTGTGCTTAGAAGTGAAACATTCTAAAATACATTATGATTACATTTTTAGCCCACTTATATCAGATTTGGAAGAATTACTAATTTTTTTAAATTAAATCTTAATAGAGTTACTACTCTAACACTGCAATGTCATAGATTGATGATCACGTATTGCATGGGCCTTAATGATTTGCAGAAGGACAGGTCTCTAGATGGCCTTTGCTGACCCAGTTCTTCTCCCTGTTGGTTACAATTATCAGACAGAATGTTCCAAGAGGAACATTCTGAGATAAAGAGGAAATATGTGATACAGCCCAGTTTGTGTCCTCATTTCTCCCAGAATAGGATGTTCTACAGTGCTTCAGCGCAGTGACTCAGCTGGGGACTCTGGTATAACACCCAGAGCAAAGTGCTTTTGGAGTCCCTCAGCAGCAGAGATACATGGAGCACATGGTGATGAGACTCCATCTGCCCTGGGCAGTTGTACTGAGCCTTGGAAGACTAACGGACTGTAGATCAGAGGCTTCTGTGTATCCTTACTGCTTATGTACGAGTAATATGTTTACTTCACCTGACTTATGAAGAGTGTTCTTTCTCACTAGACCATACCTAAGAACCTTTGCAATGTTCCTTTAGTTAATCATGTATTTGCTTCCTGCCTCCTTCACAAAAAAAGGTTTCTAGGCATCAACTATGGGCCACACAGGTTTTAGGTACAAGCTGTTTAATGGTGAGCAAGATGACAATAGTCCCTGCTTTTATGGAGACTACAGTCAGTCAAGAAGCAAATAAACTAAAGTGCATATATGCTGTGATGGGATAGATAATACAAGCGAATACAACAGGACATATCCTAACCTAGAAGGGCAAAGAAGGCATCCTGAAAGAAGTAGCCATTAAGTTATGCCAGAAAGATACATGAGAATTATCTAGACTAAAAATAGAAATGGGAAATATTTCAAGAAGAGGTATTAGCATATACAGTCTTGGAGGCCAAGAAGAATTAGTGGAATTCAAGAAATTAAAAGGTGAGTGAGTATTGCTGGAGATTAAAGTGGAGGTGTGAAGTGATAAGAGGTGAATGTGAATGGGCAGGAGATAGTGAAGAGGGGTCCTGAAAATATAATGAAAAGTTTGAACATTATACCAAATACAACTTGAAAGCCCTGACATGATTCACTTTTCATTTTAGAGGAGCCATTCACCATCATTGTTGTAGACTATATCGGATAGTTGAAAACTGGAGGGAGGCAAAACAGGCAGATGATGGGAAAAGGTCTAAGCAAGAAGCTATAGTCACCTAAATTCATATGATCATGGTGGAGACAGAGAAAAGACGGGGGTTCCCTGTGTGGACAGGTCATGGTGCAATTATCAGAGTCAGAGACTGCTGTGAGAGGAGGAAGTTTGTGGAGTTAGCAGGGCATAGAGAACAATATGAACTAGTTCAGTTTTGGATGTGTTGAGATTTTGATAGGGCCAACCAACAAATATATCAGGTTGGAAGTTTGAAAAGCAAAATGTGTCTGTGCTTTCTCTTTCTCTCTACAGAGAAATCATGGGAAAAACTGCCCATTTCTGTTTTGTCCACTTTGCTTTGTGAAGTGAGAGCTACACTCATTATCATCGTATCCCCTGGCATCCAACTCTGTAAGTACTGTGAATTCCACTGGCTCTTAATTCTTGAAACTTATGGTGAACGACAGATTTTCTGTTCTGTTACCAAGGCCGTATACCAGAGAGGAAAGTCTGAGAAGAGACTGATGTAATAACTGATGAAGAAGTTTTTAGTTAATATACAAAATATACTTTTAATCTTCAGACAAAATTGGCATTTTTAAACTCACCGTAAAGATTTATTGATCCACAGAAGTTTTGCTACCATTAATATTTATAACTCGGAATGACAATGTCAAAGTCAATAGACACAGTCAACTACATCCAGTAGCAATAACATTAGCTTGAAGAAGTGTAATATAAAATCTTAAACAATTTTTAAATTGATTAGTCTGAAAGTAAAAGATTTTATTTTTGAAGAGTGTCATAAATGGATGTTGTAGTATTTCTGGAAGTTTAAGGCAAATCGTTTTATCAAAGAAAAACATTTTTTTTTTTTCAGAGGCATGTTTGAGTGATAGAAATTCGGAAAATGAACAGTATTAAAGTGTCATAATTTCTTGATTTTTATTCATGCATTTTAATTAGTGACTATTACAGATACATACTTCAGCGTCTGTTTAATAAGTATATTACTTTAAACAATGGGCGTCATGGAGAAAGTATACCACTTTCTCATTCCACCTATCACCTCAATATTTGCTTAACACTTCACTGTGAAAGTTAGAAAGAATGGAATAAAAGAAAAGCAATGTTTATTAACTTACATCTGAGGCCAGCTTTTTGAATTGTATTCTTTTAGGTTTTTGCTAGGTTTTATAATTATTTTTTTCTCAATTTTTCTTAAAGAAATAAATCTTTAAGAGATATCTGGAGAGAGATGGAAATCTGGATCTTTCTCAATAATATTTTACATCATTTTACACCAGGGAAATCATTATCCGAATTTTTTTGTTTCTTAAACATGTTTTTATATTTTTGTTACAAATATATAAATACATAAATTATATTGTTTTCATTTTCATTTTAAATATTTATAGTTATTAATATTGCATATATCCAGCTTCAAATTTATATCATTGTTTGAGATTATGGATTTTACTTATTTATTTATTTATTTATTTATTTATTCTTTTATTTATTCTTTTATTTATTTATTCTTTTATTTATTTGGAGCTGGAGTTTTGCTCTTGTCCCAGGCTAGAGTACAATGTTGCTATCTCAGCTCACTTCAACCTCCACCTCCCGGGTTCAAGCAATTCTCCTGCCTCAGCCTCCAGAGTAGCTGGGAATACAAGTGTCTGCCACTACACCTGACTAATTTTTGTATTTTCAGTGGAGATGGGGCTTCACCACGTTAGTCAGTCTGGTCTGGAACTCCTGACCTCAGGTCACCCTCCTGCCTCTGCCTCCCAAAATGCTTGGATTACAGGTGTGAGCCACCGCACCAGGCCGGTTTTATTTAACATTTATTTACATTAGCATGTTTAACTCTGGTTCATTTTGAAAACTTATAAAATTTCACTGTATGATTATACTGCAGGTTAACCACTCTACTTTTGGTTGACATGTGGGAGGTTTTTCTTACATAGCTCTGATAAGAACTGTTGCATTGAATGGTCATTTACATGCCTCATTTTCACATGTAGGTGAGATTCTTGGAGTTTTATACCTACGCGTGAAATTGCTAACGAGTTAAAATATGCATATTGAACTTTATCGTATATTGACAAGGTTGTGGAAAATGAATGAGTTAATTTATCTAATTGTATTTGGATGCCTCAGAATCTCAGATGTCTTTTCTTCTTTTTAAGTCCATTTCACTAATTTATAATTTTCAGAAAAACGTATTTCACTTCTTTCGAAAACAAGTTCATTTGTTTTAATATCTGTCATACATGTATTATGTCCTGATTCTTATTTGTGTCTTAGTCGGCTTTCTGTTACTAAAACAGTAAACATGGGACTGGACAATTTCAAAAGAATACAAATTTATTTCTCACAGTGCTGGAGGCCAGGAAGTTCAACATCAAGGTGTCCATTTCTGATGAGGGCCTTTTTGCTACTTTCTATAGCAGAAAGTTAATGAAAGAGCTAAAGAATGCTGTCAAGAGCAAGGAGAGAGGCAGCCAACTCATCTTTAATTTTTTTTTTTTTTTTGGAATGGAGTTTTGCTTTTATTGCCCAGGCTAGAGCGGAACGGTGCAATCTCGGTTCACTGCAACCTCTGCCTCCCAGGTTCAAGCGATTCTCTAGCCTCAGCCTCCCTAGTAGTTGGGATTACAGGCGCCTGCCACCACAGCCAGCTATTTTTTTCTTTTTTCTTTATTTTTTATTTTTTATTTATTTATTTATTTTTTTTATTTGAGATGAAGTCTCGCTCTTTCTCGCCCAGGCCGACTGCAGTGGCGCTATCTCGGCTCACTGCAAGCTCCGTCTCCCGGGTTCACGTCTTTCTCCTGCCTCAGCCTCCTGAGTAGCTGGGACCACAGGTGCCCGCCACCACGCCCGGCTAATTTTTGTAACTTTAGTAGAGACACGATTTCACCACGTTGGCCAGGCTGGTCTCAAACTCCTGACTTCAGGTGATCTGTCTGCTTCCACCTCCCAAAGTGCTGGGATTACAAGCATGCGCCACCCCACCGGCCTCATCTTTTTAAAACAGGAACTGACTCCCTTGATAACTTACTCACTCTTGCAATATCAGCATTAATCTGAAAGCAGAGCCTTCATGATCTAATTACCTTTCAACAGCCCCATCTCTCAATATAGTTGCATTGGGGATTAAGTTCCAATACATGAATTTTGGGGGACAACTTCAAACCACAGCAGCATGTTTTTCTATGGCTGTTCTTATAGTTTACTTACTATTGCATATTACTAATATAGTTTAAGTCTTTATTTTAATTGTGTTACATTTCAAACCTAAAGAGAACTACAGAAAATTATAAAAGACTACTTAACCTTCATTTAAATTAATATACACCAAAATATAATTAGAAATAAAAAATTAATTATACGAAAAATAAACTATTTTCATATTTTCTTCGTGTCACTTTTGTGGAAAGAAAAAGTTATTTATAAAGTTGAAACATTGTTATGTTTTTATTTAATTCCATTTCACTCTCTTCACTAAGGTAACAATCATTTTTCTGAATTTTGTGCATATCTATCTTTTTTCACTCAGCATTATACTTGAGATTGATCTGTGTTGATACATTTAAACTCAGTTTATTTATTTTAATTGTCAAATATTATTCTCCTTTCTTAAAATGTTAGCATTTGCTTATCCCTTTCTTTACTTCTGGGCAGTATAAAACCTCTGAGCTTTCTTCTCAGGATGCAAAGCCTTGGCTATGCCCACAGTCAACCTGGAATCACAACGGATTTGGTAGGGTTCTCTTTTGTCTCTTTCCCTGGCCACACCAAGCTGTTGAACTCTGCTAATTGCTATTGCTTTCAACAATGTCCTGGGAAATAACTTCTCTTGTAGACTGATCCAATGAAACTTGAGCTCCTTTGAGAGAATAGTTTCCTAGGTCAATATTTGAGATTTGTTCTGGTCCCAAAAAGTGGCCTCCTGACTTTCTTTTTCCCCAGTTCTCCCGGGCAAACTAGTTGACCTATAGCTTAGGTTATGTCTTCAAGGAACTACCATTCTCCTCCCAAGTGCCTTTCACCGCAAGCTCCAGTGATTTTGAGAATGTCCTTAGTCTTGAACTTCTCCGGATTCAGTTGCAAATGATGTTGTTTCCTAAGAAGAGAGAAATTTGCAGCTCTCTGTTTTGTAGCCTGTTTTTGTCCAGTGCAAAATCTCTAAGCCATGGCTTTGTGTTGGGGGCAAGGACCATGGTGACCTTCTCTTGAATGACACTCTTCATTTAGGAGCTGAGTACATGGCAGAAGGGAGCCACAGCTCCAAGTCTTCTTGACTTGCCTTTTCTAGTATAAAATCTCCACCCCAAAAGCTGGTGCAAAGAGGATTGGGGAACCCAGTATTTTTAACAGCATCACATCCCAAGCAAAGCCTCCATCCTGTGAGTGGAGTCTGCATTGGAAAAGGGAAAACCTATCTCTTACTTGGTCTGCTTAGAATGTGGATTAGCAACAGGTAAATGACAGACTTTAACTTTTACTGATCACTTTTGTTAGATATTTATTGAATATCATTAATTTTATTAATATTTTTTAAATATGTATTCATTTGCTGTGTACATTTAAGACCATTTTCAAAGATTTTAAATGTCGAGGTCTTCGTGTGTGTGTATTTAAAAATAAATACGGTTCACTTTGTGGGGAAGTAGGTTTGCAGAGCTCCACCTGGTATCGTGTCAGAATTGGAACTGCTGCCCTAGGTAACTCTTAGGTGGAATCCCGCAAGTTTTATACATAGTGTTTTAATTGTAGCTATGAACTAGATTGTGTCCCTCCAATTTTATTTTGAGGCCTTTAACCTTCAGTGTGACGATCTTTGGAGATAGGCTGTGCAGGGAGTTAATGAAGGTTAAATGAAACCATAAAGAAGGGGCCCAAATCTGAAATGGATGGTGCCTTCAGAGAAAGAGAGACAACAAAGCTGTCTCTCTATACTATGTCAGGGCACAATAAGAAGGCAGCCATCTGCAGGCTACAAAGAGAGAACACATTTACCAGGAATTTAATCAGCCACCACTTTCATCTTGGACTTCCCAACCTCCAGGACTGTGAGAAATTAATTTATGTAGTTAAAGCCACTCAGTCTGTGGTATTTTGTTGTGGCAGCCTAAGCAGACAGTTATTATTTAATTACGTAAGTATATATTTTATAATTGCTCTATTATTTATTTCTTGTTCTATAAATTATGTACACACCTTTGTTTTATTATATTATTTAATGGGAATTAGATATACAGAGTTGAGTTATTTGCTATCTTCTTTCATAGCACGGTGTCATAATTGGTTTATGCACAACCTCTCACTTATTTTGGGACCATTTATGTTATTTTAATTTACTATTACATTCCAGAAGCAAATGTATACTTCTTTCTTATCATAAATATCCTGCTTAATAGATTTGATAAATGCATTTGACTATGAACTTATCTTTATAAAATATATCTTGTGGCATTTGAATGCATGACTGGTATAGGTTTGTTAGTTGTATCATGCTATAAATATCATTTGAGTTCTTGACTTTTTCACTTAAAAGTGTATTTTAATATCTACTTATGTAGCTCTGTGTATACTAGTCTTTTTTTTTTTTTTTTCTAAGTAAGTATGCTGTAGTGGGCATCTACCAAATGTTATTTAGGTATTTTCCTAGTGACTAACTTCTAATTCCTCTCCAACTCCTCTTATTAAAAACATCATCACAATTCACACTGTGCAAGTTTGGACCCTAATCTATGTGTGGCCCATAATTGAGGCTTTGATTTTGTAAAAATCACTTTTCACCGGAAGTCCTAGTCACACTGAAAACTGCCCAACTATGCATGCTAATGGGAAGAAATGTTCTTTGCATTTGATGCTGAGTTAGGGGAACACTACATTGTTGCTTGGTTGCTTGGTTGTTTGGTTTTTTATTGTTGGTGGTAGGTCTTTTTTTTTTTTTTTTTTTTTTTTTTTTTTGGTTTGGATGCTTTTCTCTTCTTATTTTTATTTTTATTTTTTTCTTTAACCTTTATTTTAAGTTCCTGGGTACATGTGCAGGATGTGCAGATTTGTTACATAGGTAAACGTGTGCCATGGTAGTTTCCTATGCAGATCAACCCATCACCCAGGTATTAAGCCCAGCATCCATTAGCTCTTCTTCCTAATGCTCTCCCTCCCTACAACCCCCATTTTTAATAACCAGGCTCCAGTGTGTATTGTTCCTTACCATGTGTCCATGTGAACCTCATATATATTGAATAATAGGTTTCATATCTTACAATGAGTATGAGAAATGATTTACTTGTAAGTTCACTTTCATCTTAAAATTATGGCTTTCTTCATTCTCTTATTTTGGTACATCAGGCTATCCCTTTCTTTTGAGTTAGACTTTTTATTTAATTGCTCTAATTTATCAAACTTTTTTTGTTTTAATATATAAGAGCACTGCATGCATCACCTTAGTTTGTCATGTTGCTAAAAGTTCTCCAAGCATTGCTTTTCAGAATCTAATGCATTTACATTGTTGGCAGTTGAGAATTTTGACTAATGAGAACATATGGTGCTGTCAGTACAACAATAGCATACTGTTTAGAATAAAATCAATTATCTATCAAAATTAATCATCTATCATTTCAAGCAGAATATGCACTACATGGCATACAATACCATGTGAAAAGTGCTTCCTGGAGATGTAGAATATGGCAGTATGGCAGAAAAAAAGAACAACTATTAGTAAAGCAGAACATACTCATAAAATGTAAACACTTTACAAAGTCATTTTCTATGATCAGGTGGATAATAATAAATCAGAACAAATACTATATTGTAGCTTGGAGGAAAAACAGTGAACCTTGTTTATCATAAATAAATGAATACTCGAATATAATATATCAAATAATTATGTTTTTAACTTTTATTTTCAGTTCAGGGGTACATCTGCAGGTTTGTTATACAGATAAACTCATGTCACGGGGGTTTGTGGTACAGACTATTTCATCACCCAGGTATTAAGCCTGGTAACCATTAACTATTTCTCCTGATCCTCTCCCTCCTCCCACCTTCAATCTGCTGGTAGGCTCCAGTGTCTGTTGCTCCCCTTCGATGTACAGGTGTTCTTATTATTTAGCTTCCACTTATAAGTGAGAACATATGATATTTGCTTTTCTGTTCCTGCGTTAGTTTGCCAAGAATGATGGCCTCCAGCTTCATCCATGTTCCTGAAAATGACATGATCTCATTATTTTTTATAGCAGCATGGCATTCCATGGTGTATATGTGTACATATACCACATTTTCTTTATCCAGTCTGTCGCTAATGTCAACTTAGGTTGATTCCATGTCTTTGCTGTTGTGAATAGTGCTGCAATGACCATACGTATGAATTTTATGATAGAATGATTTATATTCCTTTGGGTATATACCCAGTAATGGGATTGCTGGGTCAAATGGTGCTTCCGTTTTTATATCTTTGAGGAATTTCCATACTGCTTTTCACAATGGTTGAACCAATTTACACTCCCAACAGTGTATATGCATTCATTTTCCTCCGCAACTTTGTCAGGATCTGTTATTTTTGACTTTTCTGATAATGACCATTCTGATTGTTGTGAGATGGTATCTCATTGTGATTTTGATTTTCATTTCTCTAATGATTGGTCACATTAAACTTATTTTCATATGCTTGTTGGCCATGTGTATATCGTGAGATTTTTAAATATTCCATGTTTCTCTTTTTGATTTTTGTAATTTTCGAAGCAAAATTAGAAATTCAAACATTAATTCAGAAAGAAAAAGTCTACATTATATGCCACATATCCTAATAGGTTCATTGTCTTGTGATGTATTTATTAAAGTACAACTGTTGGTAGATCTTTTGGAGAATGAGAGAATGAAAGAAGTGGATAAATTTGAAATGTTGCTGCATTGTTCTTTAGAGGCTTTTTGAAACTGTTGTGACAGAAGTATCTTCTTAATAGTTTTATTTTTGCCAGTATTGCTACGAGATTGGGAGGCAGAAATAGAAGAAAACGAAATATAGGAGTGACATTATCTTTTGACTTTCAGAGATGCATCCTGATTTGTTTCACGTGAGGAAAGAAAACTGTAGATAATTTTTATGTCTATGAGAGTGTTTGGGTGTTCACACTTACAACATTTTATTTGACTGGGGAATACAACTTATAAGCACTTGTTTTGTTTTGCAAAATTGTTATGCTAAATTGAGAACATCTAACTTAAATTTCATTAAAAACAATTTGAGGCCTCAGAAATTCTAGATAAACAAGATGTCACTTGGTATTTAGACATTTAGAATGTCATTCATTCAAAATAAAGTGATGTTATGCCTAGAAGACATAGTTTCAAAATAGAAGAGTTTAGTATAACAATGCCAATCATACTGAAAAGCAGATATTAGAGAATATCTAATTCGCTCGGTACCCCGTGCTTTTGAAGAATGAGAATTGTTGAGACCTCATGAGGTTAAATAGAAGAATTTTATTTTTGGTGGAGGAATTATGGAAAACTTTAAAAATGACATCAGTTATTTTGTCTCTGTAAAAAATTAGTTCTAGGTAAATAAGAATTTATACTACCCATAAATGTTAGAAAGAAAAATATTTAATTCCCAAATTTGATTTCTATAATGGCATTTTATTTTTATCATAAAAACGATGTATGTATAATGAATTAATTGGGAAGACAGAAATATTAGGACATGTGTGTATAAAGGCCTAAATAAAACATAGTCCTATATAGCAGATTAACATGTATGTGTACACGTAGGTTCACACAGTTTCATGCACAAGTGATTGTGTGTGTGTGTGTGTGTGAGACAAAATAAATTGTGAAAACACTGGAGTGATTGGCTATGTGCTATTAATAGAGGGAAGATAGACCAACAGAATCAGTGGAAACTTTGGAGAGCTTATGAGCTAATCTGCATCTCTGAAGCTCGTTGGTGACTCAGCTATTGTAATTATATATGAGGCTGCATGTTGCCATCTCAAAGACTTGCGGAGACAATGTCTTATTATCATAAGAATAAAAATAATATTTTATTGGGTTATTTTTATATCTAGCTAAAAAACCTCTCTTTTGAGTTATTTTACTTTGGCTTTTGCCTTTGAGGACAGAGAGACCTTTGAGGATACAGAGTGGAACTTGTAAGCATTTACTTTCTCACAAATACATAGACACGCATCAAGGCAATTGAGCTTAGTTTTAGCTATATCTTCACTCTTTAGCTACTTCGTTTTTAATGGTATTTACCTTTATTGTCCTTATTTGTGTATTATTTAGTCACTAAAATCAGATTTCTTACATTTCATGAAAGTCAAGATCTAACTTCATAAAATAATTGAGTTGTCCCTGAAATAAGATTTCCATTTTTTGATGCTGTTGAAGGTTTCTTTGACAGTCTTAGAATAAAGCAGTCTAATGGGAAGAACCAGATAAAGCATTATAATACCAAAATTAGATGTGATTCTTTAATACTGGATTATAGAAGCTTTATTTTTTGCTGATCCTGCTTACAAAGTTCTTTTTAAATATCTTTCACTGAATTTTGTAGTGGCTTGTTTTTTTCTTTTAATAATAAATCTTGCCAATTCTTATTGAACTTCCCATTAATTATACACATCTTTCTCCAGTTTTTCATATTGAGTTATTTTCTCTGTTTATCATTATTATTTTTAACTTTTTATTTTAAGTTCAAGGGTATGAGTGCAGGTTTGTTACATGGGTAAACTTGTGTCATTGGGGATTGTTGTACAGATTATTTTGTCATTCAGGTATTAAGCCTAGTATCCATTAGTTATTGTTATTTGTTGGTTAGAATATATAGATCATGTGACCTTATCATTGATCGTTCTATCATCAAACACTTTAAAAAAATAAATGTTGCAGGTAAAATGTAATAGATTCCATACAAATTTTTATAGATTAGGAAACACATATTATAGTGATTGTGAGAAAAACATTGGGTTTCATAATGTCAGGGCAAAATATCCCCTGAGGGCTCTTATCCAAAACTATATGAACATTTACAGCAAAACATCTTACTTTTACTCTCCCTGTAAGTATGTGTTTTTCTAATTTGTTATTGTGGTTAAAATACTCATAATGTAAAATTTGTCATGCAAACTATTTTTAAGTGTACATTTTGCTGGAATGAAATACATTCACAATGTTGCACTATCATCACCACTATCCAGCCACATCACTCTTCACCAAGTACAATTGAAACTTTATACCAATTAAACAATAATTTCCCATTTCCATCTCCCCCGCCCCTAGGAAACCACTATTCTGCTTTCTGTGTTGTGTGTGCTCTAAGGACCTCGTATAAACAGAATTGTACAGTTTTGATCTTCTTGTGACTGACTTGTTTCACCTAGCATAATGTCCTCAAGGTTCATCTATGTTGCAGCATGTCTGACTTTCATTCTTTTGTAGCGTTGAATAATATTCCATTGTATGTATATACAACATTTTGCTGTCTATTCAACAGTTGATGGACACAAGTTTCTTCTATATTTTAGCTATTGTGTAATGCAATTATAAACATAGGTGCACAAATATCTCTTTGAGCCGCTGCCTTCAACTTGGAGGGTTATATTCCCAGAAGACTTCAATGGGAAAAGCAAAATCTCTTTAAAAATTGGTGCTGTCATGGACATAAAGATGAAATAACAGACTGAGGACTCCAAAAGAAAGGAAATAGGGAGAAGGTGAAGGGTTGAAAAAGCTACCTATTGGATACTATATTTACTATTTGGTGATGGATTTACCAGAAGCCCAAGCCCCAGCATTAGACAATACAACCATATAACAAATCTGTACACCTACTCCTGGATCTAGAAGGAAAATAATGGTGTTGAGAAAAGTGAATTTCCACATGTAAAAGAACCAAGTTGGAGCCTAATCCAGCACCATATATAAAAATTAACTCAAAATGGATTACAAGCCTAAATGTAAGACATAAAACTATACAATTCTTAGAAGAAAACATAAGGCAAATGCTTTACGACACTGGATGTGGCAATAATATCTTAGATATGGATAATATAGTTAACAAACTGCAGTAAATTCTTAATAGTTTGTATGGTAATCTTTGAAGGCAATTACAAATGAAATTCTGAGATATGATTATTTTCAATATGACTAGCATTAAGTACATTGTTTGATTTCCTATGGGAAATGGCAAGAACTCACTTTCTAACTTAAATATTTATAAATATCATGTAATTTAAATGTGTGTTCCTTTGGGAAGAAGTTTAGTAGATAGAAGAACTATATGTATCTTGAGGAATTTCTTTATGATACAATTTCATGGAAGAGTGTATTAGTTATAGAAATATTTATTCCTTTTTCTCTTCCTAAAATTAAACTTTACAAAGTTAAATCTACACAATTGTCCCTTGTAAACACGACCATAAATCTACCACTAAGAAGATCTAGGCTACATATTTATTTTAGAGAAATTTCATTATTACAATAAAAAAAAAAAAATCCTAAAGTCAATTCTAGGAAGTAGTATCTCAGAGGGAGGACTGCTATTATTGAGTGCATTACAACTTCTGCCAAAAAAAAAAAAAAAAAAAATTTTGTAAATTTTGACTACATTTTCCTGATCAGTCCTCACTCTCTCTGTCTGTCTCTCTGTGTTCCAAACTCTCTTCTAACAAGTAGCTACACTGAGTGTGGAAGTGAATGGGTTATTGGTAATCACAGGTAATCAAGGATAAACTACAATTATGGCCCTTTATTTGGGGAAAGAAAAGAAAGAAGCAGAATCATTGTTGATATCATATCATTACATTCTCCAACTTTTGCTTAAGTGTGCTCTTTTTGATAGAATATGGAGCTCTAACACAATCATTTGGATTTTCTACCATGTGAACATTTGTAATATGTGATTTGGTGGTGGAATGATGAGAAAGAAGCATAAAACATTTTGACACGTAAACAAGTTTCACCCATCTGTGAAGAAAACAGAAGATTTATTAGACCTGTCTATCTGTAGATAAAAACAACATACAAATCTTCTGCTGTTTCAGAAGACACAATGATTGGCTACCTCATAGGACTATGAGGATGCATTGAGTTAAGGAAAGTAAATAAATTAGCAAGGTGTCTAGCATATATTAATTATGTAACATGTGTATAGTTAAAATTACAGATGTTTTATCAAGGCATGTTTTTATCTCAATGTTTTCTCATTCAACATTTGCTCTCAGTCTACTACTCCTACTTTTTTATTTATCAACTAAAAGATTTTACTGTTGTTATTGTTGTTGTCTTAATACTGCCTGTGCCATCTCTGTATGGTCTGTGGTATAGTTGGTTTATATATGTGGTATTTATTAGCCAACTATACAAAATATGCAATATATAGTTGTCTAATAGCAAATATATTGGAAAGAACAAAGACTTTAGAGTCAGATAGACCTGGAGTCTAAACTCACTATTAAAAAGTTGGTGTTTTGGGGAAGAATACTTGATTTTTTTTTTTTTATTTTGACGAAGGAATACAAAGATAACTTGGCCTGGCCATCCTTAGCTTAACCTGCAGAACCTAAGAATGTGACTGCATTTGAAAATACAGCCTTTTAAGAGGTGATTAAGTTAAAATGAGGCCATTAAGGTGATGTCTTTATAACAAGAGGAAATTTGAACAGAGCAAGAATACACATGCATAGATGAAAGACTATGTGAGGATAGAGAGAGAGAATGCCCATCTGGAAGCCAAGGAGAGAGCCCTCAGAGGAAAGTGAACCTGTTGGTACCTTGATCTTGGAGGTCTAGCCTCCAGAACTATAAGCAAATAAATCTCTGTTGTTTAAGCCATCCAGTCTGTAGTATTTTGTTATGGCAGCCCTAGTAAACTGATACACAAATATTGATATTTGTCATAATTTTTAAAAATTAACTTTTTGAGGTGAAATTGACATAACATAAAATCAACCATTTTAAAGTAAACAATTCAGTGGTATTTAGTTCATTCACAATGTTGTGCAATCACTGCCAATAGTTCCAAAATCAGACCAGGGGCAGGTCTAATAAATCATCTGTTTTCTTCACAGATGGGTGAAACTTGTTTACGTGTCAAAATGTTTTATGGTTCTTTCCCATCATTCCACCACCAAATCACATATTACAAATGTTCACATGGTAGGAAATCCAAATGATTGTGTTATAGTTCCATACTCCATCAAAAAGAGCACACCTAAGCAAAAGTTGGAGAAGAATGTGATGACATGATCCAAAACATTTCCATCATTCCAAAATAAAATCCTTACACATTAAACAGTTTTTTTCCCAGTTTCCTCTGTCCTGTTTCTTATAATGTTGATTATAACATTAATGTAGAACTTCAGTAAGGTAGGTTAGATTGTATAGCTAATTCCTATTTTTTAAAATATTTTTGTTGTTAGGTAGTCATAAGCTAAATAAAATTCTATGAAAAGCTGATTGAAAGAAGTTCACCATCATCTAAGAAAAAAAAAGTATCTAAAGAACAAGCCAGTAATAATTTTCTCCTTCATTAAATGGAGCTGCTCTAGTCTTCAGGACACAGACATAACTATACAGCCAAACCACTGGCCACATCCCGTGAACTGGTTTACTATAGAAACTCTGGCTATTTCTCATTTCAAGCGAACGAACATCCAGATGCACTACTCCAAGTTCTGCCCATTGGGAGAATTTCTGTTCACTGTCGTTCTTCAAGGGTATCTCAAAACAGGGCTATAATGTTGTATCTATTTATTTCTAGGCCATGCCTACATACTGTACAGAACCCTATGTAAACTAGGCCCTTTTTCTGCAGTCAATTGATTATAGAGAACTCTCTAACGAGGCAGTAGATGTGGACTGGAGAGAGAAGGGAACATGGCAGGAGTAGGAACCATGGGCATTTGAGCTGCTTCCTCACGTTACTTTCTTGTTCTTCAAGACTTCCTTCAGTCCAGTCTCACATATACAACTTCCATTTAATGTTGGAGTGCAGCCACGCATACCTAATTTTGTGTCTTGTGGGGTCAAACAATACTTAGTTCACGATGAGCACCTCAAGTCACATAGTAACTTGATGCCTGGGGTTAACATTCAGTTGCTTCCAAGTAAATAGGATAACCAATAACTTCTCACAAATTTGCAGTACTCTGGATCAAATTTAAAGTTCTAGTTAAAAAAAAAAAATTGTGAAGAATATGTGGTGTGAGGCTGAATTGCAAGTGGTTAAACACAGTTTTACTCATGGTGAACTGGGTCTATTTATCAACTGATATGACACTGTAAAATATCAGCTTAATTTGGGGTAGAAAACCAAATCAACTTTATTGTTGATGCCTGGGGGATTAATGAGTCTACATTTTCATGTTGATTCACTTATTTTGATCTTAAATTGTGAAACTCAATTACTAGAGATAAATCCCATCTAGTCTCATGGCATAATTAGTTTTTGTAGAGTCCATTATCCTAATAATTATACTCTAATTGGTATAAAAATAAAATATTCTGATAAGCAACATCAGGAAATAATAGCAGTAATTAATCGTAATTAAATTCCATGCAGCTCATCATAGAGCTCAGAGGTTGAAGGTGATTTTAAAAGTACATTTAGTAGGACTCAGGCAGAAATCATAAATACTTGATATGTATTGTTTTATTTTTAATTGATTATACTAGCTAAAATACACTAAAAAGTTCACAATAGAGAATTTTTTTCTATACTAAAAATAATTCTGAGTGAATTCAATGAGTACATTTATGTTGTGTTTAAGCTTTTATTCATTCATTTAATCCAACATACCTACCCTATGTTAGGCATTGAATTGAATACCGAGGAAGAAGCAACTTATATAAGACATATCCTGAATCTTAAGGATGATAAAACTTCATTATAAATTCAGATTATAAAATGAGGTCCCCTAACTGGAGATCTGAATTCAGGATAAAATGTAATCTGTGTTCGGTGGTAACAGTGGGCATGGAAATTGAGAACATCTTTTTCACCTACTCTGTTTTCATGCAGAGAGATTACCCTCTGCAGAGAATAAAGATGACCCTTTTTTCTCTATTTCCTGAGCTACTCTGTTCCCTGAATCCTCTGGAAAAGAGGAGTGAGTTATTTGATTAAGTCTGAGAGCTAAAACTGAAGTTGCATGGCCAAGTCCATCTTATTTTTTTCTTTAGAATGTTCCTACCTGCATAGGATGTATTTGCTTTGATCTTCATGCTGTAAAATTTACATGGGACAAATGCAACATCTGTGAGATGGGACTTTCTGTTGCTAGGCATTTTCCAAGAATGTGTATATAAGGCAATCTAATTCTGGAGCATAGTTTTAGGAAGCCAATAGGCCATATACCTTAGCCATATTTTCCAATAACTCTGTCATGTGACCTACATCAATGTTTCAGTTACTTATTGTTAAGCAACAAACCTGTCCAGTATGCAGTGGCTGAAACAAAACCAATTCATTTTCTTATAATTTTGTGGGTTGACTGGGTTCACTTTGGTTGTTCTTATACTACATGTGGTTTAGCTAAGACCACTCACATAAATTGTATTTAAAGCAAGTCCAAAGCAAGTTACTTGACCTATTGTTTATTGGGGACTACAGTGAAACGGTCTACCATAATCTACTTGGCCCCTTTGTTTACCTCTCAATTGATTCTGAACTTGGATGAGGAATAGAGTTACTATAAATTAGAGTCATGAAATAAAAGCATTCTTTCCAAGTTTCTTTCTTTCAGTGATGCTGATTTTCTTCTTTTAAATCTTTTATATTTCTTAGCAATATTTGTTGCCAATTTTATAGATTATTTGAACTTTTATTTTCTGCATTTCTTCTATGTCTGCTTTTGATTTCAACACATCTGATTTGCTTCAGCATTTATTCTCCTTCCCTGTTTTTAGCAAATTATATGCAAATTGTGGATAATTGTTTATTTTTACTTTTATGGTCGTTATCCTTTCCACACTATGCAAAAGTTCCATCTCAATAAAGAAACATTTTTTTCACCCAATATTTATAATTTTTTAATTATTCATATAGTTTTTATGTTTTAAACCCACTAGTGTAATGTGAAAGATTTAACAAAGATTTTGTAATTTTATCTAGGGGTAATCTATCAGGTTCCACATTAGTGTAATGTCTAACACACTGCCTTCCTCAGAATAACCTATAAGACTATAAGCAACACAATAATGAGTACCTTTTTGTTTTCATTGAGGAGAACAGCTTGAAATACAATGATACAAATAAAACATAAAACAAAAGACATGCAAAAAAGGCAGGGGGACAGCCTTAATAAACACACATTGCGGCACACTGGGCAACAATATTGGATTCCTAACCAGTTTTTTTCAGATGTCCATTTCTAATATGAACCAAATATATAGAACCATATGCTTAAATACCACTCCTGACTTATATTGTGGACAGCATATGGTTTGTGTTATTTTTCCAGCCTCAGGGACAATTGTGCATTCGCCTTCCCTTATCCTTTTCCACTTATGATCATAACATGAACATTAATAAGGTGGTCAGTAGGAGATAGGGTTTTATTTAGAATGATCAAATTGAGTAAAGATAACTGATCCATGGAGTTCTGGAAATCACATTAAATAAGTAATATTTAAAGAAGCTATCTTTAGCCTGGGATAGAAATACAAAAAGAAATGATAGCTATTTTCAAATATTTTAGGAATTGCCATGTGAATAATTTAAAAACTCTTTTGTACTATTCTAGAAGAAAGATCATTAAGACCGATAAACTGCTTTCATGAGGGCAGACTTAAACTAAATGCAATCAGAAGCTTTCTGGAAATTAGAGTTGTCTGATCAAACTGAATTCTAGATAAGCAGACAGATTTCTTTCGTTAGAATTATGTAAGTAGATGTTGCAGCTCTTTAGCAACTAAAGAAATTTCTGTACTGAATAGTTTTTGAACTATAATATAAGAATAAGATTCTTTCTGGACATCAGATTTTACTAATAATTTCCTAAATGTTATCATGATAAGCTCTCTAAGAATTTATGGTAATTACCCAAGTTAAATGGCAAGATAAATTAGTGTTTACGTCAACATGGTTTAAGAAAAAAGAGTGCCTGCAGTGGTCCATGGTGGCTCACGCTTATAATTCCAGCATTTTGGGAGGCTGGGCTGGGTGGGTCACTTGAGGCCAGGAGATGGCGAAAACCCGTCTCTACTAAAAATACAGAAATTAGTTGGGTATGATGGCACACTCTTGTAATCCCATCTTCTTGGGAGGCTGAGGTGGCGGAATTGCTTGAACCTGGAAGGGAGGTGGCCGTGAGCCAAGATCTGGCCACTGTGCTCTAGCCTGGGTGATGGGCAAGGCCCTGTCTCAAAAAAAAAAAAAAAAGAAAAAAAAAGAAAAAAAGAGAAAGTAATTAAGATTCTCAA
The DNA here is from genome assembly GCF_002776525.5 of Piliocolobus tephrosceles. Taxonomy (NCBI): domain Eukaryota; kingdom Metazoa; phylum Chordata; class Mammalia; order Primates; family Cercopithecidae; genus Piliocolobus; species Piliocolobus tephrosceles. Next base: position 124,149,758 of record NC_045436.1, read on the forward strand.
AGGTAGGTTTGGTGCTAATATTATTTAGTGTTATCCATGGGCATTTCTCTCTGATTGCTCCACAATCTCATTGAAAACCAAATGGCTTGGTTTGAAGATTTCAGGCACTTTAAACCATATCACTGTATGTTAATTTACTTAGCCAATAATTTCATCTGTCTTACAAGCTCCTACTGATTTAATCAAGAACCAAAGCATCACCTGCTGGTAATCAGTCAGGCATAGATAGTCACTTCTTCATTTCTGTTCCCTTAATACTCTAAAAAGTACTATATAAGCTATGCATGCTGAATTGTAATTATTTGATTGCATTAGTGTTTGTCTACTTAGATGATATAAAATACTTATAATAGTTTTAATCCCCAGTAATTTGCCTAATCTCAGAAACATTCAAGTAAGTATTCATGATATGTTTGTTTAGTGAACATTAGCCTTTCACCTTATACATTTCTTCAAGGGTATATGACAAGGGGAAGAAAAAGAGCCATGTATAATATCAACTGCAATGGTTTTGGCCCTTTTCCGTGTACAGCAAATGTTACAGACCAGAGGTTAAACTGCCAGTATACACTGAATATGGACCACAGACTGGTTTTGGTTTATTTGTTTTACTTTAGGCTTGCAAATATTTTTAAACTATACCTATTACTAAAAATTAAAAATCATATTGTACATAATAACCTGGATATTGGATTTCCTTTTAGAAAAAATCAAACCATTGTTCTTGTGTTTCACAATGCTTGACCCTTTAGACAAGACATATATTCTCTGATTTGCCACACTTTCCACCATTCCCTATTATTTTCTGGTCACTGAAGCTAAAACATCAGTTGAGATTTATTAGCCTACAATCAGGAACACAGTGGCCATTTTATTCTGGGTTCTATTCATCAGTTTGGTTTGGAGTCCCTGTTAGAGGTAGTTTTTCTTAATATCTGATTCTCATCTCTATAATATAATAAGTAGACACATCCCATATGTCTTCTTTATACTCAGGATTTGTGCTCTTTGAAAGAAAAACTCAGGAAGTTTATACTGATGCAGTGAAAGCAGGGTACAGCAGATAATGATTCATTAACAATATCTCGTATTTGTAAAGATGAAGCTCTTCTTTTTTTAACTAGAGTGCTAACAAAACGTAAGTAATCATCTATGTCCAATTCCTAACATAAGCACCATTAACTAATTTATAATCCTTGGACTATCAAATGCAAAACTGAATCTATTCAAGGAGTGGAATAATCAGTGGAAAGTGCAAACAGAATGACCATTTGTTAAAGAAACATCAAAAAATAGCAACATAATATAGCGGTTGGTGTATAGTCTACAGTGTCAAAATTGTAGCTTTAATATAGCTTGACTGCTCTGAGACAATTCAATCTCTTTATGCTTCAGTTTATTTGTCATTAAAATTGGAAATATAATAATGCTAACTTCTTAGTGTATGTCAGGATTAAATAAGATAGGACCTATAAAAAATTAGAAAAATGTCAGACGCATCAAAGGACTTAATAGACACAGGAATACATCAAAGATATTGTAGGTTCAGTTCCAGACACAATAAAGCAAATTTCAATAAAATCAATTACAGTTTTTTTTTTTCCCAGTGCACATAAAAGTTTTACTTGCACCATACTGTGGCCTCATAAGTGTGCCATAGCGGTATGTATAAAATAACAATGTACATTTTTGAGTTAAAAACATTTTATTGCTGGACAAAGGTTAACCATCATCTGAGACTTCAATGAGTGATAACCTTTTTGCTGGTGGAGAGTGTTACCTTGATCTTGACTGCTGACTGATCAGATTAGTGGTTGCTGAAAGCTGAGGTAGCTGTGGCAGTTTTTCAAAGTAAAACAACAGGGAAGTTTGACACACAAATTAACTCTTCCTTTTATAATAGATTTTTCTGTAGCAGGTGATGCTGTTTGATAGCATTTTACACACAGTAGAATTGGGATCAATCCTCTCTAAATGCTGCTGCTGCTTTATTAACTATGTTTACGATGTATTTTGAATATGTTCTTGTCATTTCAACATTGTTCACAGTATCTTCACCAGGAGTAGTTTCCATCTCAAAAAATGACCTTCGTTGCACATCAATAAGAAAAACTTTCTTTCAAGTTTTATCCTGAGATTGCAGCAAGTTAATCACATCCTTAGGCTCCACTTCTAATTCTATTTTTCTTGCTATTTCTACCATACCTGCAGCTATTTTCTCCACTGAAGTCTTGAAGTCAAAGTCTTCTATGAAAGTGAGAATCAGCTTCTCCAAACTCCTGTTAATGTTCATATTTTGATTTCATCTCATGCATCATGAATGTTCCGAATGACATCTAGGTTGATAAATTCTTTCCAGGAAGTCTTCAATTTATTTTGCCTAGACCCATAAGAAAAATCACTGTCAATGCCAGCTATAGTCTTATTAAATGTATTTTTTAAATAATAAGATTTGAAAGTCAAAACTACTCATTGATCCATGGGCTGTAGAATAGGTCTGGTGTTAGCAGGCATGAAAACATTAATCTCTTTATACATATTCATCAGAGCTCTTGGGTGACCTGGTACATTGGCAATGTTGGTAATATTTTGAAAGGAATATTTTACTCTGAGTAGTAAGCCTCAACAATGGGCTTAAAATATTCAGTAAACCGTGCTGTAAACAAATGTGCTGTCATCCAGGCTTTGTTGCTCTATTTATAGAGCACAGGCAGAATAAATTTAGTATAATTATAAGGGTCCTAGAATTTTTGGAAGGGAAAATAAGCATTGGCTTCACGTTAAAGTCACCAGCTGCATTAGCCCCCAACAAGAGAGTTAGCCTGTCCTTTGAAGCTTTGGAGCCAAGCATTGACTTCTCTTGAGATATGAAAGTCCTAGATGATACCTTCTTGCAATATAGGGCTGTTTTGTCTACATTGAAAATCTGTTGTGGCCACCTTCATTTACTTAGCTAGATTTTCTGTATAACTTGCTGTAACTCCTACATTAGCATTATTATTTCACGCAGAACTTTTAAGTTGTCAGACGACTTCTTTCCTTAAACCTCATGAGCCAACATCTACTAGTGTCCAACTTTTCCTCTGAAGCCTCCTCACTTCTCTCAGCTTTCACAGAATGGAAAAGAGTTAAAAATCTTTCTCCGGATTAGGCTTTGGCTTAAGGGACTGTTGTAGCTGGTTTGATATATCCAGACCATTAAAATGTTCTCCGTATCAGCAGTACAGTTGCTTCACTTTCTTTTAGTTCCTGTGTCATACTTTCAATTTCCTTCAAGAACTTTCCCTTTGCATTCACAATTTAGCTAACTATTGACATGAGAGTCCTAGCTTTTGGACTATCTCAGCTTTAGACATACTTTTCTTACCAAGCTTCATCATTTCTAACTTTTGATTTAAAATGAGAGACATATGACTCTTCTATTACTTGAACACTTAGAGGTGAGAGGCCACTGTGGGATTATTAATTGGCCTAATTTCAATCTTGTTGTGTCTCAGAAAGTAGAGAGGATTGAATGAGGTGAGTGAGAGAAATGGGGAAATGGCCAGTGAGTGGAAGAATCAGAACGCATATATTTATTGAGTAGGCTTGCCATCCTAAATGGGTATAGTTCAAAACACCCAAAAACAATTACAATAATAATTGCAAAGACTATTGATCAGATATTACCATAACATATAATAAGAATAATGAAAGTTTAAAATACTTTGAAAATTACCAAAATGTGACACAGAGATTCAAAGGGAGCACACACTGTTGGAAAATGGTGCTGATAGACTTTCCCAATGCAGAGTTGCCACAAATCTTCAATTTGCAAAAAAAAAACCTGAATCTGTGAAGTATCATTAAGTAAAGTGTGATCAAATGAGGTATGCCTGTATTAGCTACACAAATAGTCATACATCATTTAATCATGGCAGTTTGTTCTGAGAAATGTGTCAAGCAATTTCATCATTGTGTGAATATCAGAAAGCATATTCCCTCAAAGCTCGATGTTATAGCCTACTATACACCTAGGCAATATGGTATAGAAGATTGCTTTAAGAATATGAACCTAGACAGCATGTTAAAGTACTGAATACTATAGATAACTGTAACACAGTGGTAAGTATTTGTATGCCAAAACATACCTAAACATAGAAAATGAACAGTGAAAATACTGTATAAAAATTTTAAAAAATGATATATGTGTTTAGGGCACTTACCATAAATGGAACTTGCAGGACTGGAAGTTACTCTGGATGAATCAGTGAATGAGTGGTGGGTGAATGTGAAGGCCTTGTGCATTGTTGTATGCTAATGTAGACTTTATAAACAATATTAACTTAGGCTACACTAAATTTATTGAAAATATTTTTTCTTCAATAATAAATTAAGCTTGGCTTACTGTACCTTTTTTACTTTCTATACTTTAAAATTTTTTAAACTTTTTAACTCTTGTAATAATACTTAGCTTAAATCACAAGCACACAGCTTGGGCAACACAGCAAGACTTCATCTCTACAAAAAATTAAAAATTAGCTGGATGTGGTAGTGCATACCTGTGGTTCTAGTACTTGGGAGGCTGAGGTAGGAGAATTTCTTGATTCCAGAAGTTCCAGGTACAGTGAACTATGATCACATCACTGCAACCCAGCTGCCTGGGTGACAGAGGAATACGCTGTCTCTAAACAAACAAACAAACAAACAAACAAACACTACAAACACATTATACAGCTATACAAAACTATTTTCATTTTGTATATCCTTTTCTGTAGGCTTTTTAATTTTTTTAATATTTATTTCTCTACTTAGCAAACTTTTTTGTAAAAAACTAAGATATAAACACACCCATTAGCCTAGGCCTAAATAGCGTCAGTATCACCAATATTACTGTCATCCACTTCCATATCTTGTACCACTGGAAGGTCTTCAAGGGCAGTAACAGCACAGAGCTGTCATCTTCTATGATAAAAATGCCTTCTTCTGAAATATTCTGTGAATGACCTTCCTAAGGCTGTCCTACATTTAACTTTTTAAAAATTAAATAAGTAGAAGAAGTACACTATAAAATGATGATAAAAGCATAGCATAGTAAGTACATAAACTAGCAAGAGAGTCTTTTTTATCAAGTATTATTAACTCTACATAATTGGATGTGCTGTACTTTTATATGACTCACAGTCACAGTAGGTTTTTTTACACCAGCATCACCAGAAACAGCTGGGTAATGTGTTGGGTTGTGTTGTTAGGAGAGCTATGGCATCACTAGGTGAAAGGAACATTTCAGATTCATCATAATATTATGTAACCACCATCATATATTCCATCTGTCATTGAATGAAATGTCACTATGCTGTGCAGGACTGTATACATGTAAGAAAGTTGCTAATGGATAGGTGTTACTCAGCGTTCTGTTTTAGTACGAGCCTTGCTTAGCAAAAGTATTAAAACAGAAAAATTTAAAGTAGTACACTTTTCAAATTGGATAAACCAGATAATGGGCGTTTCACTGTTATTAAGCCAAAGCATATTGCTACAGAATTGATAGATGAGTAATTTTCAATATTTATATACAGTTACGTTTAAAATAAGTTTCTTGTATTGTGTTATTTAGCAAATATAAATGTATTTCAAATGAAGCTTTTAAATCTCAAACTTTCTTGGCAGAGACCAGATTCTAACTTTAGGGGGGATTATTGCAGTTGCCTCCCAAGCAAAAAATCTGTACAAATGCTTGAGGAGTGACCGTATTTAAATGTTACCAGAAGCTGGAAGTGTAATCTTCAAAATTTCAGCAAATGGTTTCCCTAACCTATCCTCTTAGATTACCATGAGAGAGACTTTATTTCTCCCTGGCCTCAGCTGGAAAAAAAGTAACTAGACTGAGTGTTACCTGGAAATTTCTCTCATTACTTGGAATTATTTTTTCTTTATTTTGTTTTCTGTTTCCCAGTATTAAATTGTTCTTAGTATTAAAACCTGAGGTGAAATGTAATCTCATTTCAACACTGGCACAAGTTTGAAATTTGCTATCTAATCTAATAGTCTATACACTGCTCCAGATACTATTTGCACAACTGCAGAAAGTGAGAAAGGGAGTTGAGAAAGGGCATGTTGAATGGTTTTGAATGGGATAATGTGAAGAGTTTTCAGACATAGGATAGTACATATTTTTTGTTACTTGTTTATGTGAGTTTTTCCAGATATCTTGATCTACTCAGAATCATATTTGTTTAAAAATAATTTCTATTAGTATCTTAGTAGTATAATGTCTTTTTCCAACAATTTAATACAATCCAAAAACTTCACTAATGAAAGGTAGTATTTTCTTTCTAAAAACTCTTAGAGGACTCATACCACTTACCAATGCTATTTAAAATTTGTTTGTCATATCGTTTGTTATTCAAACTGGGGCACTGTTAAGAATAAAAAGAGGTGCTATTCATAATTATATTAGGAATTAGGAATAAATCAGACTTACAGGCAAACTAGTGTGCACTGGTGTCACAATTATAACAATATTTACTAGCTATTTTCTTTCTCACATAACTTGCTCAGGTTAGCAATTAAGAGTTATAAAATAATCCTTAAGAATTGCTTTTATATGAAGCAGTTTATTTAACATGGTATGCTTAGTAGTGTCTTGAGTATAAAATAACAAAGGGTCTTTAGAAATTAGACTTTCATTTTGACAAGAGCATATTGCCTCAGCACCTACTGTCTTGCTAGTCATCAAAATAAGGAATTTAGTAGCAGTATTTAAATCTATATCTAGTGTTCAAAACTCCCTAAGAATTCATCCAGATGATATACAGGAATGACCTCTACTATTCTCAATTGTTTGATAGTTTTAGCCATACATTAAAATAAAATTTGATTTAAATAAGTATTAATTAAGCAACTTGAAAGGCTCGGTTTACATTCTGATATGGCTCACACATCACTTTTCGAAAAGTTTATTTGCAAATTTTATCCACCTGAAAAAATAGTATTATAAGTTAAGGAGATGAAAATTTTTATTTTTATGTGTTTTTAAGTGAGGACAGGGATGAGGCTGGGTAAGTCTTCCTCCCTCACCAATAACAAAAGCACTCTTACAGGTGCCAAGCCTGTACCTTAGACTTGATCTTGATCTTGTTTCACATCCAGTAACATCTCATCATAGTGTCTTTCAACAATTGATCCCACTACTGGGTATATACCCAAAGGATTATAAATTATTCTACTACAAAGACACATGCACACGTATGTTTATTGCGGCACTATTCACAATAGCAAAGACTTGGAATCAACCCAAATGTCCATCAGTGACAGACTGGATTAAGAAAATGTGGCACATATACACCATGGAATACTATGCAGCCATAAAAAAGGATGAGTTTGCATCCTTTGTAGGGACATGGATGCAGCTGGAAACCATCATTCTTAGCAAACTATCACAAGGACAGAAAACCAAACACCGCATGTTCTCACTCATAGGTGGGAACTGAACAATGAGTTCACTTGGACTCGGGAAGGGGAACATCACACACCGGGGCCTATCATGGGGAGGGGGGAGGGGGGAGGGATTGCATTGGGGAGTTATACCTGATATAAATGATGAATTGATGGGTGCTGATGAGTTGATGGGTGCAGCACACCAACATGGCACAGGTATACATATGTAACACACCTGCACGTTATGCACATGTACCCTAGAACTTAAAGTATAATAAAAAAAAATAAAAATAAAAATAAAATTTTTGGGGCAAAAAAAAAAAAAAAAAAAAAAAAAAGAAAAAAAAACAATTGATCTGAAGCTAATATAAGCTCACCTTTTTGTTACTAGCACACTAGTAGAATATTTCATTCTACTAACTTTCAGATTGATATAGAATTAGATAAATCATGTCTGGCAACGCAGTGAGTATCCATAAGGATTAATGTATCTATCTGCTTGCTCTATACTTTGTTTCTGTTGCTCTTTGAAATATTACTTTATGCAGCTTAATGAAATTTGCTGGTAAATTTATTAAATATCGTTACATAATATTTACATATTACATGTCAAATATTTACATTTACATATTTTTCTGTGTAGAAAATTCTGCTATTGGTCTATGATTTAAGAATTTTTAATCCTACAGTTTTGTGTAATGATGGTGTAGAGGAAATTCTGTATGTATCAGTCGATAAAAACTCATTTTTGCCATGCCTTCTCCTCAGCAGAGCTCCTTGTTTCTTTGTGCTTAAAAATCTCCTAATTCTATTTCCAGAAATTCTACCTCTGAAGTTATTTGGAGGAATCCAAGGACTTAGATATTTTAACAATGTCTCTGGTGATTTTTATATCAGTGGTCCATGGGTGTTGACCTATCAAACTGCTCTGCAACAGATATTAAGAAATAGGAGTTCAGGTAAGTCTTCCAGTATGACTTCCTGAATGTAATTTGTTAACATTCCAAACAAAGAAGCTTAATAATCTCTTGAGTCCATTCATATACTCAGTAAATGTTTACTAAGAACTCTGCTGGATGCTGAGATGAAATGGTACACAAAAGAGATAGGTTTTATTCCTCTAAGTATCTAGTGAGATAGACAGCTCAGGCAAAATGATAAGGACAACAATGAAACATACATCATGATTAGGAAGCACACAGAAATATTCTTAGCCTGAAAAGAAATTCAGAGAAATTTCCTTAGACTGTCATCTAAAATAAGAACTAAAGATTTGTATGATTTAATTAAATGAAAGAAAAATAGAGGGGGAAAATGATCAGGCAATATAAGCCAGTTTGGGGAACCGAATGATTAGACTTTCTGGAGCACAATGTATATGGGGATATTAAAGGGGGGATGATGTGACTGGTTTGGGAAGATTTCATCAGATCTTGAAATAACTTGTGAACAATGTCATAGCGTTCAGATTCAAACTTAATTCTTATCTCTAACAACTTTAATTTAACACAATGTTCTCTTAAATCAAGTTGGTATTAAATATTTCCTTTTGCTTCATGTCTATTTTGTCTCCAAATGATATCTGATGCTTTTCTAATACTTAGAACTACTATGAGAATTACTAAAATATTTAAAATATGTTTTTTGTATTTTTGCCATACTGATTTTCTCTATTTTTTAAATAGCGGTTCTTATAATTCATTTAACAACGTGCCTAAGTTCCAATAAAATACCCTATTCCTGTTAGTGTCAATAGTTGGTTTTATTGCAAGCATACCGCTTCTAATTGCATAGATTCCTCTTTGCTGTTTTTCCTATTAAGGATAAATTCAACTGATGAGTTCAATACCCCAGCAGCTTTAAAGTCATCATTAATTTGATGTCACTCACTCTTCCTTTATTAATAGTCCTAAGTTCTTATCAATCCTGAAATATTTGGAGAAGCTGACCTATGCAATTTGATCCCAGTTGCAAGCATTAATTAATCAAGGTCCCTGATTGCCCTTATGTTTCCCTGACAGCTTTAATGTTGAAACAATGTTTACTGGAAATTTTCATCACCTTAACTATAAGATTATCCTTTCAGGTGTATAAAATTTGGAAAGAGACCTTTGGAAAAGTGATGGGCAAGTCATATCAGAGTGAAAACATAGAGCATTTCAAGTTGTTTAGTTAATACTTACTGAAATCAAATTTCATTTTAATTTATTGCTAAAGCTATCAAACAGTTGGGAATATTAGAGGTCATTTTCCACATAATGTCTAGGTGAATTCTTAGTAAGTTTTGAATACCAGATACAGATTTAAACACTGGTACTAAATTCCTTATCTTGATGACTATCAAGACAGTAGGTGCTGAGGCAATACACTCTTGTCAAAACGAAAATCTAATTTCTGAAGATCCTTTGGTATTTTATACTCAATAAACTACTAAGCATACCATGTTACATATTGTTTCACTAACTGAATTTTTATCCAATTTTACTATCCAGTTTGGAAGAGATATATGTCTATCGCTTTTGATAAAACTCTGCTTTCCTATGAGCTTCTAACCCAGAGCTAGAATGTTAATGCTGTTCATATGTTTGCATTAGTTTAGCACACTAAATAGATTTGAACCTCACTTGAGGTTTTCAGGAAAACCAAGGACACATTGGAAATCTCCTTTGAGATTCAGCTAGCAGTGTCCTTCTTTCTCTCTTATAAAATATGTAAATAAAACTTTAGAAAAGTGTTTGAGGTGAAATATTGTCTTCTTAACAACGAAGCAGTCAAAGAGCTTTGATAGTATTTTATTTAAGAGCCTTTGAGACTTTATATAATGACGTTGAGATTTAGGCTTAGCATCTACTTAGGAAAATACTATTTAATATACATTACATAGGTTTATTAATACAGAAGGAAGCATCTTTGTTGTCTATGTGAATCCAAAGAATTGACTTGAGATACAAAAATTACTCTAACCACATTTTACACAAATTTATAGGGTCATTATAGAAACTTGCCAGTTTCTATAGAAGTTATAAAGTTATAAACAGTAATTTTATACTTTAAATTTTATCTAGAGTAAATTTAAAAGAAGATAAAGACCCTCATTTAATAAATAAAGAAATTCAATCACAGATGCCCTACATGAAAATTTAGAACCAGAATTAGAGAAAAAGTACATACATAAAAAATATTCTACAATGGAAATATTCGTATTGATGTGCTTACTGAATTTGAAGATACTCAATAATGATGATGATTATTAATGTTCTTGTTGTTATGGGAATTAAGTAATGGGATTAACAGACTTGACAGATAAAGATCCTTTTTGTTTTTCCTCATTTCATTTGTTTGGTGCCTAGAAATTTGTTTGAGGTTCTAAATAGAGTAACCAATCTCAACCTAAAAAGTCACTAAATAAGATTTTCCCAAAATATGTTGTGTTTACTAGCAAATGAGAAATGAGAATTATAATCCAAAATGCACAGAATGGCAAGCTACCAGTGCATTTGGTGAGGGAAGGGTAAAGAGAAGCTGTTATTTGTGAAAAGGAAATGATCCACATAACCTGCTTAGAAATGGAGTTCATTGGTTTAGTTCATTGTTGGAGAGGCTGTTACTTGGCAAGGGTTCTTTCAAGAATGTCTCATTAGAATTACTGGATTCCTAAGGAATGTCCAGTGATAAACCTGTCAGAGGTTTATCACACGTTTGAAGGATGTGAAAGGGTTTGTGTGGGGTTTTACATATTCACATATACAATAGTTACATAGTATATATATAATTATATAAGCAAAGAAACACAGGATCTCTATGTCTTTTGCTATTGAGTTGGATGCATAAGAAACTGATAAAACTGCTGGGCACAAGTCTTCAGGTTTTCTTATTTATATTTTGCTGTTGATATTGAGTCAAAATCTTCTCCTTTATGTAGTGTTGTTATAAAGACCATGAAATAATTTGTGTTTAAGACAGCCTGACATAAACAAATTTTACAAAATATATATATACACGATTTTTTAAAGCATGCAAACTGTAAATGAAGAGTCTGCCTTAATTCACCACATTCTAAGACTTAAACTGTAAGGTTAATTACAATTAGACCTTTATTATCTAAGCATAACTATTCATACTTAAGAAATGGGGAACCAAGACTACTCTCAAAGTATCTAAATCAAAACAGAAGGCAAGCCCATGTTAACCTTCCCAGCTGCCACCTATGCATGACCCCCATGTCTTTGCTCTTATCTATATCCTTTATCATTCTGGTTGTTTGGTGTTGTCTTATAGATTTATTTATTAAGTAATAACATCTTGCTTCTTAGTTTCTTCAGCCTCCTTGGAGCTGTCAGGCAAGATTCACACTTAGAAAAATCATTTCAAGCAGAAATTTATGTAATACACCCATACATCAAATTCTACAGATCATATTAAAAAATCTGAATTCAAAACAACATTTTTATCCATGTACTTTAATAAATATAACTTGTAGTGACTTTAACAATTTGACATCATTATTTCATGAAGTAATCAGAATGTTTCCAATTATATAAATTTTAAAATTTTGCTCTAGGTGTTAATTGAAAAACTTTCCAATGAAGGGAAAAGTTTTGAATATTTTCAAAACTATAAAGAGCTTTATTATTGCATTAAATATGTATAAGTCATTTCTAAAGTCTAAATTTAATTAAAAAATAAATATCCAAATTATTGCTAGAAGTAAAATAGCTAGGGAACAACAAATCCATTAAAAGTAACATGGAACTGTCATATTGAAGAGACTTGCATAGTTTTCATCTCAAATTTTCAACTATTTTCTTGTATTTTTTTATAATGATTCTGAGAGAAATTAAAATAATCCTGAACACTTGAGAGGTGGCCTGTATGAAAACATATAATATCATAACTTGCAATGTAGCTCCATCGACTAATTTTATTGGATATTTAACTACTGAATGTGATATTACAGTTTTTTTTCTAAGCAATTACATGATTGGAGAAGAAAAAATCTGCATGAATCTGCACTCAATTTTTTTTTTGTTTTCCGTAAAGATCTTCTCAATATAAAGGAGTTGTCACAGTATGGATCATTTGTAATAATATTTGGCAATTTGAGAAAATTGCTGACCATTCAGTAGCTGTTTCAGCATCAGTAGGAATTTTTGTAGCCTTTCAGTGAAAAGGAATCATTCTAATAGCTTTCTTTTGATACTTATTCACATATTTCTGATAGAGGTAAAGTGTTTTTAAAATTAATAATAATGTTTTCCTTTTAAATTGCCTAAGTTGTCTGTTAAAACGGGTAGTTAACATGCCTATCTGCCAGTTGCTTTTAATTTTATATTATTAAACAAGGGCTATAATAAATTTTGAACTCATTTGTGATGAAATTTCAAAAACTTTGGAACAGAATTAGTAAAAATAATAATACAAATATATATGTATTTTCTTACAAACATTAAGGAATCACGGGTTTGAGGAGGGGCTGTCTCATTTATGCACATTAACTTTTTATAATAGTATTTTTTCTATTTACTTAAAAAACATATGTTCTATTGTATAACTTCTTTAGATTATAGACAATTCCAGTCATTGAAAAACACATTTAAGAAAGTGTGCAAATGGCTATTACTTCCATCCAATTACCATGACACCATTAGAGGTACAATGGAAATTTGTGTGAAGAAAAAAATAGCTATAGATTTGTTACCAAATTCAAACATTTGGTTTATAGATCCTTAATGTTTGTCTGTCTGCATACATTTTTGATAGTATTTCTTTTTCTTTTATTTATATTAAATTATGTTTTATCAAGAACTGAGAGCTGCAAAGTGTTGAAGCAGTCAATTAGGTCCATAAGCCAAACTAAAAATAACAGTTTAAGGCACTATTTACTTATTTATGTCGTATACCCAAGAAGCCAGAAAGAAGGCACCAGCTCCCTTAATGTTCTGTTTTCCCCATGAAATGATATCAGGTAAAAGTTTTACTTCAACACAGACAGTGAAGTTGGAAGAGTCATCTCACCCCAAACAAAAGCCTCCTCATGTTTTCTCTGCCCAAAGAAATAAGGTCAGGGGAAAAAGCCAAAAGCAGACAAATACTGAGAAGTGAAAAACTGTATTCATGGATATCAGACAAAGAGTTCTTAGCAGAGGCACCTGAGAAAGGCCTCAACTGTGGGGGCCCCATACAGTAGAACTTGGAATGGAGGTGCCTAGGCCGCATACGCGGGCAGGCATGCATGCCTAAGAGAGGAGCTTGCAGGGGTGATAGGTCGGGTCTTTGACTGAACCTCTCCTCAGAGACTGCGATGCACTCACTGTGCACCCTATCTGGTGTGGTGAAGGCAGCTTTCTTCAGTGAGGCCTGCCAGGCCAAGTTTTGTAAAGGCCTGTGGTCTGGCCTGTGAGATAGTATGGAGGATCTTGCCTGAAACCTGCCTCTTCTGGTTTTACGTCACAAAAGGGAAATTCAGCAACATTATCATAAATGAAAAATGGTAAGAATCCATCCTCCATGTAAAATTATCTCTATACCAACTGAAATATGAAACCATATTTTATATCCTTTAGAGAATTGATTAGTTTAGATATAATTAAAAAGAAACATTAAGATGTGATTAATTAAAATAATTAATCTAGTAAAAAAATTAATTTCGGTATGTCTAATTTGGTAAATCCCTGGCCAAATTTGTATTCTCCTCCAGAATTGACTACTTTTGTTGATTTTTAAAATCAGCTTTTTTGAGGTATAATTTTAATCCAACAAAATCACTAATTTGACGTGTTATAACAGATATGTGTAGCTGTGTTAACTATCATTAAAATCATGAAATAAAACCTTTCCCTTACCTAAAAATGTTCCCACATATACTTTTTAATCAAAGTCCTTCCCAATCCTGTACTCTAGCAACTACATGTTGCTTCTTATCACTATGATTTTTGCATTTCCTAGAATTTTCCATGTGGGCTCAAATAACATAGTCTGTTTTATCTGGTTTCTTTAATTTAGTACAAAATTTTTGAGTTTCACTCATGTTGTTGTGACCATCAGTAATTATGTTTTATTTCTGAGTAATTCTTACTTATATAGATATGTAGATATATGTAGATATAACACAATACATGTATCCATTCATCAGTTGATAGGGATTTGAGCTGTTTTCAGGAGCTATGATGAATAAAGTCACTAAGAACATTCATATTATTTATGTGAATCAATGTTTTCATTTGTCTAAGGCAACTACCTAATAATGGGGTTGCTATGTGATGAAGTAAGTACATATTTACCTTGTCAATAAGGAATATCTAAACTGTTTCAAAGTGGCTGTGCATTTTGCATTCCCACAAATGCAAAACAGCAGTTTGGTTTCCTTAGTATCCTCATTAACATTTGTTATTGTCAGTCTCTTTAATTTTAGCCATTACAATGACTATGCAGTGGTACTGCATTATAGTTTTAATTTACGTATCTCTAATGGATAATAAGGTGTAAATTTTCATGAACTTATTGAACATTCTCATATCTTTTTTGGCAACGTGACTGCTTAGTACTTTGGTCCATTTTTGGTTAGTTTGCTTGTTGATATGGTTAGGCTTTGTGTCACCACTAAAATCTCATCTTGAATTGTAATCCCAGGTATTGAGGGAGAGACAGGGTGGGAGGTGATTAGATCATGGGTGTGGTGACCCCCATACTGTTCTCATGATAGTGCGTGAGTTCTCATGAGATCTGATGGTTTTCTAAGGTGGTTTTACCTCTCTCTCTTGCACTCTTTCTTGCCTGCTGCCATGTAAGATGTGTCTGCTTCCTTCCTAGATGATTGTGAGTTTCCTGAGACCTCCCCAACCAGTGGAATTGTGAGTCAGTTAAACCTCTTTTCTATATAAATTAGCCAGTCTCAGGTATTTCTGTATAGTGGTGTGAGAATGAACTAATACAGGAAATTGGTACCAGGAGTGGGGTACTACTATAAAGATACACAAAAATGTGGAAGCAATTTTGGAACTGGGCAACAGACAGATGTTGGAACAGTTTGGAGAGAGCAGAAGAAGATAAGATGTGTGGAAGTTTGGAACTTCCTAGAGATGTGTTGAATATTTTGAACAAAATATGATATGGATAGTAATATAAACAATGAACTCCAGGCTGAGGTGGTCTCAGATGAAGATGAGGACTTTGTTGAGAATTGGAGCAAAGGTAACTCTTGCTATGCTTTAGCAAAGAGGCTGGCACCATTTTGCCCCAGCCCTAGAGATCTGTGTAACTATGAACTTTAGAGAGATGATATGAAATTTGAACTTATGTTTAAAAGAGAAGCAGAGCATAAAAGAATGGAAAATTTATAACTTGATGATGTGATGGAAAAGAAAAATCCATTTTCTGGAGAGAAATTCAAACCAGCTGCAGAAATTTGCATAAGTAATGAAGAGCAAAATGCAAATTTCCAAGACAATGTGAAATATGTCTCCAGGGCATGTCAGAGACCTTTGTGGTAGCCCTTCCCGTCACAGACCTACAGGTCTGGGAGGGAATAATGATTTAGTGAGCCCTACTATGTACAGCCTCAGGACTTGGTACTCTATGTCCCAGCAACTATAGTCATGGCTACAAGAAGCCAAAGTACAGCTCACACCATTGTTTCAGAGGGTGTAAGCCCCCACCCTTGGCAGCCTCCACATGGTGTGGTTCTGGAAATGCATAGAAGACAAGAATTAAGGTTTGGAAACCTCTGTGTAGACTTCAGAAGATATATGGAAACACCTGGATGTCCAGGCAGAGATGTGCAGCAGTGCAGGAGCTCTCATGGAGAACCTTTGCTAGGGCTGTGCAAAGGGGAAATATGGGGTTGGAGACACAGCACAGATCCCCCACTGGGACACTGCCTAGTAGAGCTGTGAAAAGAGGGCCACCATCCTCCAGACCCCAGAATTGTAGATCCACTGACAGCTTGAACCATGCACCCGGAAAAGCTGCAGACACTCCATGTTAGCCATGAAAGCAGATGAGGGGTTGGGGAACTGTACCCTCTACCCTACAAAGCCACAGGGGCAAAGTTGCCCAAGGCTGTGGAAACCTACCCTTTGCATAAGGATGTCTTAGATGTGAGACATAAATTCAAGGGATTTTATGCTGGAGCTTAAAGGTTTAATAACTTTTGGACTTGCATGAGGGCCTATAGTCCCTTTGTTTTGGAATGTGTGTATTTACCCGATGCCTGTAACCCCATTGTATCTTGGAAGTAACTAACTTGCTTTTGATGTTACAGGCTCCTAGGTAGAAAGAAATTGCCTTATCTCAGATGAGACTTTGGACTTGGACTTTTGGGTTAATGCTGGAATGGGTTAAGCCTTTGGGGGACTGTTGAGAAGGGATGATTAATTTTGAAATGAGAGGGTATGAGCTTTGGGAGGGACCAGGGGAAGAATGACGTGTCTCCACCCAAATCTCATCTTGAATTATAATCACTAGGTGTTAAGGGAGAGAACTGGTGGGAGGTGCTTGGATCATGGGAGCAATTTCTCCCATGCTGTTCTTGTGAGAGTGAGTTAGTTCTCTTAAGATCAGGTGGTTTAAGTCAGTTTTTCCTGCTCTCTCTTGCACTCATGCACTCTCTCTTCCCTGCTGCCCTGTTAAATGTGCCTGCTTCCTTTCTCCATGGTTGTAAGTTTCCTGAGTCCTCCCCAGCCATGTAAAACTGTGAGTCAATTAAACCTCTTTTCTTCATAAATTACCCAGTCTCGGGTATTTCTATATAGCAGTGTGAGAATGAACTAATACACTTGTCATCTTATATAATTATAAGAAATCTTTATTTATTTTTACATACAATGTTTATCACATGCCTATTTGGCAAATATTTTTTCCAGTGTTTGAATTCATTTTCATTTCTTTAACATTGTCTTTTGAAAAGCACAAGATTTAAATTTCAAATTACAATTATCTATAATTTTCTTTTTGGATTAACTTTTTGTCTAATATTTTAGAATCAAAGGGCATAAATCTGTTTGCACCTTTAAAGTATCTTGATATTTATAGAGAAATGCATGCATTATCAATTGAATAATAACATGACACCTGCAAGTAGCACTTTGAAAATCCATTTTACTAACCATGAAGTGTTAATATGCCTGCCTGCTATTTTTAATAAAAAGAAGCTTGAAATTACTAGGAGGCAAAGTTTAATAGCTGTCCCATTCCAAAACTTTTAATTTGGAGTGGCGACAGAATCTCATAATTCTAAATTTTATCTTTTGACCATGAATTATTTTGTAACCAAAGGGGGATTTCTTGAAACATATTATTCATGATGAACTTTTTTGGGGATAAAGAAAGTGAGAATTATGAGAAATTTAAAAATATTTAGATTTGAAATATACTCCTTTAAATGAAGAAAGTATATAAATATTGTGTTTTCATCAACAGATGCTTACTTCTTCTTTTGAAAAAGTGTGTGTGTGTGTGTGTGTGTGTGTATGTACATGTGTAATCAAACATGTTTCACTTGGTAAAATAATAATGTTGAACCAATAATAAGTGTGTTCTCCTAAAACAGTTAATACTGTTCCTGCGTTTATAGTGCCAAGTCACTACACATTAAAAAGTCTTGCATCATGGCACCAACTGAAAAAGGAGAGATTGTCAACTATGTTTATATATTATCATAAAAACATAACCCAGAGTGTTGGCAACTGTGTCCCATAGTGGGGACTTTGAGCAGTAAGAGCAGAGGGTGAAAGGCAGCGAATTGATCATTTCTTCTCCCTTCCTCCAGCAATAAATCCTATGGCCTATGGTTTCTCGGAAGACAGAGATGGAACAAACAATCACATTTCACAAGAATCTTTGATGAGTTCATTAAAGTACTCCCTTTGATTTTTTTCCCTCATTCTCTGTCTGCATCCTTTTTACCTTCTTTCTGCTTTATTGGCATTGCACTGTAAGGAAGCATCCACATGTAAGCCTTTGAATCAGCCTCTGTTCCCTAGGGATCTGTGGCTAACAGAAATGGCAAAGGTTAAAATATATTTAAAATTTCAACTCAAGCTTTTCAATGGATTTTACTTTCTGATGTTAGACATTTGAAAAGCACTTTTTTGAATGTTGCTGTAACATAAACCACAACAAGTTCAAACTTGAGTTTTTATTTCTTCAAATATAAGTGAGGTTCACATGGACCTAAAAACAATATTTAAAACTTCTCCTCCTAATAGCAAGTAGTAAAAATACTATTACCTAATATTATATGTATAGGTATGTGCTATATAATACATATGTGTATATAGTTATATGTATATATGTATATAAAACAAGCAATATGCAGATAAAAGTCTTTAAATTCACTTTCATTAGTTTACCCACAGTTAAGACCAAATGATGGCTTTATAAGCAACATTGTCAGTCTTTTTCCTGAGGGATTTATTAGCCAGATCTAGGATTTAACTTTTTTTTATTTTTAATGCTTATGTTTTCCTCACATATTTTCCACATAACACTTTTATTAGATCTAAAACATAAAACTCTTAAACCATGTATTTTACAGAATTTTTTTCTTTTTTAGTTATAATAGTTAAATATATACATTTTAGTTATATTATTATCAAAATGAACATATAGATATAAAATTATTTTATTCTTTCAATATTCTCAGACTGAGCTGGTGAGATTTGTAGTGGAATCTTTCAAAGAAATCAATTTAATAACAATTTATACCATATTACAAATCTGAATTTCTAAATCACTTGGATCTAACTTTAAAAGTTAAATGTAAAAACATTTAGATATTTACTAGTAATATATCTATGAGTCTCCAAGAAAATGTTACTATTACATAATTCTATAACTTATATTACTGTGTCTATTTTTTATGTTTAAAATAGTTACCTGCATATTTGATATTTTGTATTCTGTGCTTCTGTTTAAAGTACTAAATTATTCAGTAATTTTATAACCATATCTAATAGCCTTTCTAGCATTAGATTATGAACCAAATAGCATGGAAGTTAAATGAAATACAAAAGTGCTAACTATTAAATAATATCTACAAATTGGACTATGTTAACATTAAGTCCTTCTGAGATTACTGAAGTAATTTTTAATTTCCCCAAATTCATCACCTAAAACAACAAAAAAGTATTTCAGTTATTTAATTCTGTGAAATAAACTTCCCCAAAACTTACTGGCTTAAAATAACATATATATATATATATATATGTGTGTGTGTGTGTGTGTGTGTGTGTGTGTGTATCTATATTTGCCATTATATATGTTATATATAATGCTATAATATGTGTGTGTATATAGCTATATCGATATCTATATATATTTCTCAGTTGTTGCCACAATGCAGGACTTTTGAATCTGTAGTGACTTGGCACTACAAATGCAGGAACAGTATTAAGTGTTTTAGTAGAACACACTTAATATTGATTCAACATTATTATTTTGCCAAGTGAAATTATTATTTTGACTACACATGTACATAATACACACATACACTTACACATACAATTTTTAGAAGAAGAAAAAAGCATCTGTTGATGAAAACACCATACTTATCTATAATATATAATCAATATATAGTTACATATAATATGTATTATTGGTTCAATATTATTATTTTACCAAGTGAAACATGTTTGATTACACACAGTCATATACACACATATACACTCCACTTTTTGTTGGTAAATGGCAAGTTTTCTGGGAGTGCATGTGGGATGGTAGATGTTGTGACTATTTTTGAAAAATAGGATCTGCCGTACATAGCAACCAAAACGGGGGGGGGGGGGGGGGGGCGCGGAACAGAGAGTGAGAAGAAAAGAAATGAACCCACAGCAAAATTAAATTTTATGTCTCCATGGATTCCAAATATGAGCTTGTGTGTTTATTAACATTAAAAAAAAGTTGTATCCTCAACAGTGTGAGAGGAAACAGAGGGTAGACCAGTTACTCTGATGAGACTGAGAACTGGACAATCAGGAAATCAAAGACCTAAAGATAGAAATACCATTCAACTCAGCAACCCCATTACTGCATATATACTGAAGGAATATAAATCATTTTATCATGAAGACACATGCACACATATATTCATTGCAGCACTATTCACAATAGAAAGACAGGGAATCAATCTAAATGCCCATCAATGATAGACTGGATAAAGAAAATGTGGTACATATACAACATGGAATACTATGCCACCATCAAAAAGAATGAGATTATTTCTGTTGCAGGGACACTGATGTAGCTGGAGGCCATTATCCTTAGCACACTATCATAGAAACAGAAAACCAAATGCCGCATGTTCTCACTTATTGATAGGAGCTACATGATGAGAACGCATGGACACACAGAGAGAAACAATACAGCTGGGGCCTTTTGGAGGGTAGAGAGTGAGAGAAAGGACATAATCAGGAAAAATAACTAGTGGATATGACGCTTCATACCTGGGTGATGAAATAATCTGTACAGCAAACCCTCATAACACAAATTTAACTGTGTAACAAACTGGCATTTGTATCCATGAAATTAAAATACAAGTTAAAAATAAAATAATAAATAAAAAGCAAAAAACAAATCAGGTTTCCAAAGATGCTAACTCATACAATGAAGAATTTTTCAATTGGCAAAAAAGCTTCAGGAAAATTTGAAAACGAGATGCAAATATCCTCAGGCTACAATTGCGTGAGTGCAAGAAAACTGCAGTAATGGTGGATGCAGTTTAGGTCCTCTGAACTCTCAACAATTACATAGGCTTTCTTCTGCAACAAAATTCTGCTTTGAGGAGGATCTACAGAATCAATATTTAGCTGTGCAGAAACGCAAGAGGTAAAAGAAAGACAGTCTACAAAAATATAAAATAAAATGTGAGAGAGGGGAGTAGAGAAAGAATGTAAAAGGCCGTATTTTTGAACACCTTTACTTTACATTAGCAACAGTATAGGGATCCTGAGAGTAACGAAACAAGGAAAGCTAGCCTAGCTTATTTGCATATCTTAAGAATATATTTTTAATGAAAATCTCAACTAACAGGTTTGACTGCAAATTGTGTATTTTAAGCATTATAAGAGTGGGCTGGGGTTAAAAATAGTCCAAGTGTTTCAAACATTTTAAAATCACCTATTTACAAAGGCAATTGTAACCCATCAGAACTTTTCCTATCTACTGATTAAAATATGTATTAGATAATAATTAATTAGGTTAGATTACTAATCACTTGAAAAATACAGTTTTGCATTCCTTTGATTAAGACTCATAACTAATTCAAATCACCAATTTTGCCAATTAGATCAAAGTTTTCCATTTTCTATTCATAGAACCTAATTTTAACATGACTTCTTTTTACATAACTTGTGTATATCAGATATTGCCACTTGAAATTTATCTTCACAAGGTCAATACCTATTGTGGCTATGGTTTTCCTATATTTGAAATACATGTTGGCCAGGGGCGGTGGCTCACACCTGTAATCGCAGCACTTTGGGAGGCCAAGGCAGGTGGATCACTTGAGGTCAGTAGTTCTAGACCAACCTGATCAACATGGTAAAACACCATTTCTACTGAAAATACAAAAATTATCTGGATGTGGTGGTGTGTGCCTGTAATCCCAGCAATAGGAGGCTGAGACAGGAGAATAGCTTGAATCTGGGAAGCGGAGGTTGCAGTGAGCTGAGATTGTGTCACTGAGCTCTAGATGGGGCGACTGGGTGAGACTCTGTCTAATATATATATATATAAATATATATACACACATATATATATAATATATATAAAGAAATAAATGTTACAAAAGGCTTTTCCCGTTTCTGATTGTTTTGTTTACATAGTTTTCAAATGCCTGTGTATTAGCTCCACAAAAATGCTATGCTCCTTCCCACAGCCCCACCCCCACTTATAAGAGATAGGTATTTATTGAAATGTCATTGTAATTTCCTGAGCAACACTATTGATATTGTTTATATTGTTTATAGTTACTCATCCCCCTGTTCAGGAAAATTAATTTTAACCATTGAGCACCAGTTTTTACGCCTTATTTAAAGGAGTTTGACCTTTCTACTTTTACTGGCAAGTGGAAAGTTTAATTGATTTAGAATAATGCACAGATATGCATGTGTTTACTCTGGAGAAAAAAATGAGAAACACAAACATTTGTATATTCTACAAATCTATAACTTCATTATTGATAAGGTCTTATGGGCAGAGAATCAATTAAAAAGAGAACTATATGATGAATGAAGATAGGTTAGCAATGCCAGAAGGCTGCTAACTGGTGTCTCAGTTGGAGACATTGTTTAGCATTCTGATAATTTAAAGGAGATAGAGAAAATGAGCAATAATCAAATAATGGATGTGTAGGTAGTGATTTGCATTTTATTTACCTTTGGGTTTTCTTGCCATATGTTCATATTCAAATTAAAGAAGCAGTTGCATTTAATACAAATAAAAAAAGATAAATATTAGATTTATATAGAACGATGCTCTTCTTTGCTATTTTTGTGCATCATATTTCCAACCTTATTAAGTAAAAATGAAGCTTTGTGGTCAGGTGGGTTACGGGCACTGCTGAGTTATGAGAAATTGCTCTACTCTTTATGGACATGAATGTTAATAGAGTTGAACATCAATTGATAGCTGTCACTCTTGCCTTAATTATATATAGATGAGCATTTCTCTTATTGCCCCTCCATTTTCCTAGTCCTTCTAAGGACAGCATTTGAACCTTTCCATTTTTGGAAGATGAACCCTTCTTTTCATCTTCCAAACAATCATGAGTTAGGCTCCTACATTGTAGCCTTTTGGTATATTTCTCATCTTTGTTCAAGGAAAGGCTGTGGAAGATGTGCAGTGCTACAAGGCATAAATGAAGGGGCTGAAATTCTTTTACTTTGGAATGTGAGAAGTTGTCCCCAAAATGGGTAAAGAATGTGTTTTTACTTACTTTCTCTATAATCAAGAAACTGGGTCATTCTTGGAAGAGGATGCTAGTATTAGTGTCAGGTAAAATGCCTTAGGCTTATTTTTTTCATTTTGGGGAAACTGTTTTTTATACCAGCATAGTATGTTCAAATAATGTGGATCTTCTGTTAATGATTCCATGGAAGATTTGGTTTTCAATATATGTAGCTTATATATTTAAACAATTTCCTGCTTGATAAAGTATAAATAGAAGTCCAAATTATTTTTACTTTAAGATAAGGAAAATATATTGCCACTAAATTAATCTAGAATCAAGCAAGTCATAATGTAATGAGCACTTTACATAGTTAATGCTGTGAGGACTTGTTAAAAAAAATAGACTGTATTTTTCTCTTCAAGGTGTTATGTAGGTTGTCAGAACAGATCAATACCTAAAACACAACAGTTGTTCCAACAAGAAATATAAATAATTCTATTAAACAGGAGTAAAGAAAGAGACCTCAGAGCACATCAGGCTGTTGAGAAGCTTTCCACTTGCTTCGTGTCCTCCACTCTCATACCTTCAACAGCATAATCTTCCCCCAGAGACCTTCAGGGCAAATCCTATCAAATCCTACATTCTTCTTTGCATCACTTCTCACAATGAGACTTGAACCACCTACTCAGTCATCCCTCGCTAACTGAGTCCCTGCTTTACCTGACTCTGTTTGGCCCCATCTAAGTCTATTTGTCACTCATAAATAAGTCCATAAAATCTTCTATAATATTTTATAGAACCCATATTCTGACATAAACAGAACTTCCTGTATCTCCAACTTCTTTTTTTAAACATTTCCTTGCACTTCTCCTTCCGTTCTACCTGAAATTTGCTTCTCTCGTGGAGACATGACTTTCTCTTTGCTCCTCTTAAGTATGGCTACTCTCCCACAGTCCGCATATCACTAGGCTTAGAGATGACATGAAAGCCTCCAATATGCGTCATGCTTGCTTCTCCCTAAAAAGAACAGTTTTCTGCCTCTCACACATAAAAATTCCATCCTTGAAGCACAGGCCATCGGATATTATCCACTGTTGCTCCTATAGCAACGACTATGGACTCCCAAAGGCACTGTCTCTGTCTGGCTATTTCAAAACTCAGTTTACTCTCACTTTCTCTGATACTGTTCTTGTCATAATGATTAATCATTTTGATTTCCATATAGACTATAACCTTGCCATTACAAATAATTACACTCTTTCTGTCGTCTTATTTTAAAGTATTTTGTTTTTAAAATACCTCTGCTACTTTTTTACCTTTCTTCTTGAACCTCGGCTCCAATTTCCTCTCACTCTACCGGAACCTTCCCTACTTTAATTCAACAACATTTTAATGTCCTTCATGCCCTCGCCTTGTCACTATTATTTTTACCTGTCTTAGATTCCATACATAGCCTGTTAATGTAATTGCTTCCTTGCAGATAATTTTATCCATATTTCTCTCCTCTTGTCTTATTTTACTAGGCAAATCTCTGACGATGGTCATAACCATCTCTCCATGTGCTTTTCTTCTGAACTTAAAAGGTAAATGTGGCCGGAAGAAAACTCATAATTATGTCAAGCCACCTCAGTTTACTCCTAATCAGTAATCATTAGTGAAATGTTAGTGTTGTTTAACAATGTGACTTCATTTCCCCAGCTGTTTGGTTTTCTTCTCTCCGCATAACTATTTCACAGTTTTCCTCTCATCACACTTCTACCATCACATCCATCAATCTCTGCTAATGATATTGATTCTATTTCTTTCAGAAAACAGAAACTTTCAGAAAAAAGGTATCCAAAAAGGCATACTAACACTAATATTCTCTGAATCCATAGCTTCACTCTTACTACAATAGATGTGTTATCCTTGTTTTAATCTGAGGTTCATCCTTCCTTTCTACCCTAGGTTCTATTTAATCTTCCTTTAACAAAGAATTTCACTATCAATTGTCACTGAATATTCCTGAATCATATTTTTTATTTTTTTAATTTTTTACTGGATCATTTTCCAAGAGCATGCAAATAGTCTCTGATATGTCCTGTTCTAAGAAAGAAAAAAAAAAAAAATTCTTAACCTCAATTATTGTTCCATGTATTACTCTCACCTTTATGGAAAATTCTTTACATTATTGTCTCCAATCACAATGCCTCACAGGAACTCAACCATTAATTGTATTGACTTCAACATATAAGCTAGTATTTTCTTGATTCAAGCTGTAATGGGATTGCTGCAATATCCTAGTGAAATTGCTATAACAGCCTAACAGCCTTTTGATTGGTTTCCCAGACTCTAACCCTGCTCCTTTTGTTTTTTGTTTGTTTGTTTGTTTTTTTGTTTTTGTTTTTTTTTTTTTGAGATGGAGTCTTGCACTGTCGCCCAGGCTGGAGTGTGATCTTGGCTTACTGCAACCTTTGCCTTCCAGGTTCAAGCAATTCTCCTGCCTCAGCCTCCCAAGGAGCTGGGATTACAGGTGGCCGCCACCATGCCCAACTAATTTTTTTTTGTATTTTTACTACAGACGGGGTTTCACTATGTTGTCCAGGCTGTTCTCAAACTCCTGACCTTGTGATCCACCCACCTTGGCTAGCCTTACTTTTTATAGGCAGTTCCACTAGACAACTAAAATGATCCTTCCAAAATGTAAGTCTGTACATATCATCCTTTTGCTAAAGCCTACTCCATTCAAAGCAAACTCCAAATCCTTATATGTCCTACAATATAGACATAATGTGAGCACCATCACCTCCCACAACTCTCTTTCCTCATTCCTCACATTTGGCCTCCAGTCTTAGGGCCTCTTTTGCCTAAAAGATGCTTCCTCCAAGTGTCCACACTATTTTTCTCATACTTTTTACAGGTCTCTGACCAAATATTTTCTCTTTATCTTTTCTTCCCTTGATCATATTGTATAAAATAAAAGTAGCACTTTACCCCTTCCTGGACTTATTTTTTTCTATAGGACTTTTGCCCACTGATGTATGTTATCATCTGTTTATCTGTTTATTGTTGGAAATCATTTTATCAGTCTTTTTGAAACTTTTCTCTTAAAAAAGTAAATTTTTCATAAAACATATGGCTCAATATTTTACCCATCTTGTTCATGTATAAATACCTATTAAAGTGCCTAGAATTCAGAATGTATGCATTAAATATCTGTTGAATAAGTAATTTTTAGGACTACTTCATAGGAAAAGTACTATATGGTTAAATGATTTAAATATTTTTAAGTGCTGAGTGATGGTACACAATGCTGCAAGTTTGTAACTTTCTACTCTAGAGTGAGTTGTATTGAAGCTATACTATTTTAAATAAAGAGAAAATACCATAAAACCTTCACTTGATCATTTAACCATTAATCTGTCCATTTCTACTTTCAAAATTACTTTCCCTTATACAGTTGAGGCTGGCTTGTGTGCTAGGGACTGCACTAAGGACTGAAGAGACAATAGCCAACTGGTCTCTGAGAATAGCCTGTGTTCTTCAAATAGTGAAGCTTGCATCCACTTTCTGGAGGCTAACTCTGTAATATTTTACACAGTTAATTATTATAGGGACACAATTATCATTGTACATGTTGCTGAGTTAACTATACCTTGAGAATTTATAATGTTTTTTTTCAGTTCTAATTCTAATTTATTGTTTTAAAAATCTCTAGGGTGACAGATGCCATAGCTATCTTTAAAAATCTGCTGTTTACAATGACTCTACGGGCTATGTATTCTTTAACCCCCTCTTACAGAGAAGAATAGTCAATCTCCAAGCAACATGTTAAGAGTAATCAACTAATAAGTGTCTAGAACTTACCTTTGAATGCAGGGATCTCAGATATAACAACTCATATTAATTCAACAACTTTTTACTCAACTACACAGTAACAACATTATTTGAGGAAGACTTCACAGTAGCAAAGCTCATGGTAGCAGAATGAGTTGTCCTTAAATCTGTAAACATCTGAAGACATTTTTGTCTCCATGATAATATCTCATATCTGTATGATTGCTACTTGTCATACTGGCATTTGTACATAAATTTTGCAACTTGTATATTTTCAGGTTTCATCTTTTGACTTGGTTAGCATCAAGCAGTCAAGTAGTCTCTAAGGCACTCACTACACTCCCATAGTTTCAATTGGTAAGAAAACAATGAACTCCGATGGATTTAAACAGTTTGCTACTCAATGCAAAGTAGTTAGTGCAAGTTTTATGTCTGCATGTGTTCCGTACCTCTCCCAGGCCTCATGGGGCCAATACTGAGGCAATCTTAGTTTTATTTGTACACATGAGGGTCTGCTTTATAGTTGACAATCTCTGAGGTTAGAAACTCTCCAATTTAGTAAGTGGTCTTCTATCAAACATGCTCATCCTCTCCTCCAAAGATACATATTTTTATAACCTGGGAATATAATCAAGGGTGGAAAGGAGGCATTCTCTATATTTAATGATACTGGTTAGGAAATAAACCCACTCTCTGTTCCAGGAAGAGACACTATCTCTAACCTCCCAGGCAATTTTCTGTCAAACATTCTTGAAAAAAAAGTCCCAAAGTTTTCACAAGACATGTAGGAATGCCCTGGAGAATTGCCCCCCAATATTTGGGTATCATACGTATCCTTGTCAGTTTCCCTCATTTTAGGTGTTCATAGCATTTTAGATCATTTGAGACTTTGCTATACTCTATACTGAGTGCCTGGTCTAGCTGATTTTCCACGCCTCTGCTGCAGATTTACTTATTCCCTACTGCATGGGTCCCATGGCAAGCTTACAAATTAAACTCAGGTACTCTCCAACCCCCAACCTGGGACCTAGGGAAGTGAAATTTCAGCTCTTTCTCTGTCCTATCATGCTGTATTTCTTTGTTGACCTTGACATAGCAACAGCCCAAGATTAAGGTAGTAATAGGCTGTATGGGGTAATTAATTTCCTTCTAAAATCCACATGCGAATATGAGCAAGCACTCTCTTGTTTTCCAGGTTACCTTTAAGCTATCTAACACAACTTTCTCTTATAAAGTTGATAGTCACAAGATCAGAACCTGCTATACTTCGGATATTTGTCCCCTCAAATCTTATCTTGAAATTTGATTCTCAGTGTTGGAGGTGAGGCCTAATGGAAGATGTTTGAGTGATGGGAAGAGACCCCTCATGAATAGATTAATGCCCTGAGGGGAGGGAGTTGAGTGATTTCTCACTCTATTAGTTCCTGGGAAAGTTGTTGCTAAAAAGAGCCTGATGCTTCTCCAATTTCACTCCTTTCTTCTCTCCGGCTGAATGATCTCCATATACACCAGCTGCCCTTTTGTCTTCTACCATGAGTGGAAGCAGCCCAAAGCCCTCAGCAAAAGCTGTTGCTGATGCTATGTTTCTTGTACCGCCTGCAGCATGATAAGCCAAATAAGCCTCTTTTCTTTATAAATAACCAAGCCTTAGGTATTCCTTTATTGCAACACTAAATGGACTAAGACAGAGCCTAATCAAGTGATCCCCCTCTGCCTCCATCCCTAACTTTTCCTGGCAATGCACAGCAGACAGAAGAGTCAGGCTTTATGTTTCAACTTTCGATCACCTTCATATGTCAAAAGCATATCATATATTATCTCTCTATCTCCTATCTATCTTTATTATTATAAATGCTATATATATTTTATTTGAGTTTTTCTGTCCTGGCTCTTCTTTAAAGGAACTTAGAAAACCCTTGCTCTCTACTGTTTTTAACATAACTTGTCTTTCAACCATATCACTGTGCAGCAAAATATTGCACAGAATATTAGAACATACCTATTATTAATGTTTTATTTTATACTTTTATAGTTATAATCTAAATCCTCCATAATCCCAATCTCAAACACAAGTTCTGGTTTGACCAGGAAAAATGTCACCTTCAGAAAAATCACAAATAGGAAAGAAAGTCAATGTATCTTTAATGTTACTCCCACTTGCTAATAATTATTTATTACATCTTAGTTTTTCTAGGTTTAAATTCAGAACCACCGTGGCTAATGATCCCACTAAATGCTGACTAAATTTCACCATTTTGAGAGTCATAGGTTTCTGTCTGTTTCAATTCTTGCATTCCAAAAAATTGTCTTATTTTTTCTCAGTACTAGGAGTGATACTATATGTGTTGACAACATTGTTTTGCAAAGAAATAGATTCAGTTTTAGAAGGAAAGACTTCAAGGTAGAAGGCTGACAGAAAGATTACCCTATTATGGTTCCCTTCTAGGGCATCTTTCTGTTCACATTGTTAGAAGTATGAATGTGAAATACAATAATTAATTCCTATAGCTACATACTACTATCTAACTGCTTGCCCATATTTAATTTTTTTTATTATATATTGGTTACACCATACTCTTTAATTGTTACTGTCATATTTTTTAGTACACACTATCAAAATGAATCTGTTTGGTCAATGAAGCACTCACTTATTTTCAACTGCCTAACATTCATTATTATGTTCCCAGATGCTCAATTTTATTTATTTTTATCTCCTGTATTCATTTTCAATATAATGAATACAGGCAATAATAATTTCAGACAATTAGCATCTCATAGCAGCTTCAAACAAATTACCCTCACTGAAGCTTCCCTCTTACAACTGATTTTTATTTTCCAACATTTAGAAAAGATTCCTGAATATTCATACATCTTTGTTTGAACTGTGGCAAAAAATTAATATTTGGCAAAATATTGACATGAACTTTTGTCTAGAAATTAGGCAGACTGAATTTTCTTCTTAGTCTGACAATAGCTATGAAAACTTGAGAAAAAAAGAAGATCTGTGAAACTGTTTTCTCATCCCTAAAGTGAAGATGTTGAATTATACAATCATAAACTTATTTTTGGTTCTGCAATTTCAGGATTCTTTGTATTGATTATAATTATTTCTCTATTTAAAACAAAAGTATGATTGTATACAAAAGGGTTAAGTAAACATAAGTGTAATTCATTGACCAATTAATTTATTCAATAAGAATCTATTGAGCACTCAGTATGTTAAAGGCAGATTGTCTCTCCTGAGTAGAGTAAAATGAGTGATAAATAGTTCTTATCATGAGGAAGTTTGTATATATTTATGTAATATATACAACTAAAGAACCCTGGTTTGGTACTAAACCAGAACTAAATTAGTCATCAAATTTATTTAAGTAAGCTAAGAAAACTACATTTTATCATTTTGTCTAAAAAAATTATTAGCCCATTCATTCAACAATTCTTTGCATACTATGTGACAGACACTGAACTAAATGTTGGTAAGCAAAACATTTTAAAAATATCTTCGTCTGTGCATTTTCTGTTCTCTTTCCCTGGAATATCTTTCCCAAATCTTTGTGTGACTCACTCCCTCACTTCATTCATCATTGGAAGGTAAGCTCCCTTAAGAACAAAATGAAATGCGTGAGGAAAAGAAAAAAGCCAAAGATGACTCCCAGGATTTTTTCCCAAGTAAATTAGTGATGATAGTGCTGATTCTTGAAGTGTAAAGAGAAAGGCTGTTCAGAGTTTCAGGCAGGAAAACCAAGATTTCTGTTTCACATCTTGCAGTTTGGAAGCAAGTTATGGATGAGAGTGAATATGTGGAATTAGCAGTTGGATATATGAATCTGAAGACCTAGAAACCGGCTGGGACTAGAGAAATACATTTGAGATTATTCAGCATATAGATAATATATAAAGTCATGAGACTTTAATAAAATTGCCTGGGGAGTTAAAATTGACAGTAAGAAGAATAATTTTTGGTTATTCTTGGAATTGAGACAGCACTGAATGTGTTATAAATTTATAAAGATAATACATTTTAGGAAAAAATTGATTTATTTTTACACTTGAGTCTGAATTGAAAGCTAAGACAATTTTTATTTCATGTTTCTCTTTTTATTGCTAAGCTTCATGGCCCAGCATGGGAGCTATTTCAAAGATCTGAAAGCTAAAATTCGGGAGAAAATAAGAATTAGTGCAGAGTGGGTGGTAAGGGAAGAAAAATGAATTTATGAAATTAGCATTACATTTTATTTGTCTGTTCATTTACATTTACATGACTACTTTAAATATGTAGTTTCTTTTGTATCACAGTTTTAAAATTATTTTTCTTTTCCCAATATTTCATGAAATGTTTCTATGTGAAGATGAATAGTGTTTAGGATGTTCTCTATTTTTGCTGCTGACAGGAGTATAAAAAGTTACTGGGAAATGAATGGTATTCTATAGTAGAAGTTAGAAATGTCTAACTGTTGGGTTATAAAGAATATATGCTTCTAGATCTGGACTATTGAACTATACAGAAGGAAGAATAATAAAAATTAAGTTGCAGATGGTATGTACACATGTATCCATCTTCTTTGAAATTAGTCATGTTTTCTCACAACTGGGACTTTTGTCTATGGGGTATTGGTGTGAGTAATTCTAGCGACTTTCATGATTGTTTATAAATAATATTCCATTGATATATCTAAAGTACATTAAATGCTTTGTGCTGAATTTCAAATCATTCATTATGTTGAAGAGCTTTCTTTTTCTGGAATGGTTCTATATTTTTGACACATTTATTACATCTTAAACGAAGACAGAAGCACATGTAGATATTCCCAAGATCTTTAGCAACCAGAAAATGTGAATTAAGAGTAAACTTTATATCTATTAGACTGGTAAAACCTGAAAAGTTGGAGATTGCCAGATGCTGTCTATAATGTGTTTTGCTATTGAGAATGCAAATGGTAGAGTCATACTTGGGAGCAAGTCTTAGCAATTCTTTTCTGAAACATCCCAAATAAATTACTTCAGTCATCCACAGACAGACATATATACATATATTCATTGCAGCTTTATCCAGGTGGTTCATGAGTTGTAGATGACATTGTTGTTCATCACTGAAAAAGAAAATAGGTCATGTGGTGGATGCAAGTGGTAGATAGATACATTGAAGCCATTAGAAGCCACAAGCTAGATGTATCCATAGAAATAAGTATAGGTCTTAAAAGTACTATTTAGCAGGGAAGAAAAAGAAAATAAGTAAGAAACAATGAGATATGAAATGTATATCACAATAAAATGTAGTTAGAGGTACATGTACTTAAAGCATTTTATAAAATACACAAATTTCACATTAAATATAATTGAATTACTGCCCATTTTTGGGAATGAGAATGAGGTGAACAAAGAGGAGAATCCTTGAACAGACCAAAGATGATAATCTCCCATGAACTGTGGCATAAAAACCTAAAAAAAAAAAAAAAAAAAAAAAAAAAAAAGAAAAGAAAAATTGCGAACTGCAAGCACATAAATGGTATTTAAAATCATGGATTAATGATGTCCCCTAGGGAAAGTGTACAATTACAGAAAAGTGTCATTCAACATAGCTCTGTAACACTATAAAAATTTAATAGCAAACAGACAAGTTGAGGAATGAGTATGAAACTGTCAATAATAGTGTTTACATAGTCCTTACTGTGCTAGTCATTGTTCTAAGTCATTATCATGTTTAACTTATTTAATCCAGCAACAATGTAAGTTAGCTAACATCATCCTCATCATTGTCTTCAGTTTACAGATTTGGAAACTGAGAGGAAAAAAATTTTTCTGAAATCACACAATGAATGGAAAACTTTAGTTTCAAATGCTAGGAGCATTGCTTCAGAGCTTATGGATCAAGCCATTACAGTATGCTCTCTCAATACTTGGCAAAACTAAGGGTTTGGAGTCCTGGATGCATGAACAATAAAGTTTCCAAATTAAGGCAGTAGTCACATAGGTTAAATGTTGTCTGTAATAAGGTGAGAAAAGCAAGAGAGATGAGAAGTTATAAGTGGCAAGGAGTTATAAAATCATGGACTTTGTGATTTTACAGAGCATACAAAACCGAGACTTCACAACCTACTCATCCTTTCTACTTCATTCATTGCAAAGTTAGAAGTACAAACTCATTTTCTTCCATACAATTCAAAGTTGGTAATGAAAGGAATAGAAAATCAAGTGAAAAGTAAAACAAGAAAAAATAAAAAGTAGAGGTAATTACAGATTACAACAGTAGAGGTTCTTGATCAGCAGACTAAGGTAAGCTGCAATGAGGAGAGATGTCAGTGAAGACAAGAGATCTAAATGAATTCAGAAAAGAAGCCTGTGTTATAGAGCCTCTGATGCCCTAAAATTTTGAATGAAATGAAAATCTAAGCCCAGAATCACTTAGTATCTTCTAAAGACATTGCAGCATAGCATCAAGTGATAATGCTAGAAATTACTATTGTTGACTCTTATTCAAAGAAAGATAAAATTATGTTCAATTAACTTTCTAATACATTTTATAGAGTGTTCTATCAAAGGGAAAAAAGGAGATTGACTCTTCAAATTGACTGGAAATGTCATATAACATAATACTCTCCACTGAAATCTTGTTGGTTAATGAAGAAGTCATAATGAGTAATTATAGATCACTATAGAGATATTATATATGCTATAGAAATTATATATATGCTATAGAAAGACTGTTGCTTGCTTCTGTGTGCATGGTATAGATTTCACCAGTGTTTATAACTCATCATTCAAGGTAGTCTTAATTTACAAAGTTACAAGACTTACTCAATATAAAGTAGGACAGAATGCACCCATACATTTATAAAACAGAGTTATCAAGACACAGCAATAAAAAAGATAGTCATATTTTATACTTAAGCCTGAATAAGAATACATGTATAGATTAGTTTTAATTTATTTGTCAAATGGTTTACTATATCTAATTTAGGTCCTATTGAAAGCAGTGTGACACTTTACAAAGAAAAATTATATGATAAATACAAATTCAGCAGTGTCAAAAAAGAAGATAGATCTGATCAATCATGGGCTCCAGTTTGGGAAAGATACAAGTTAATATATTAATAATTTGTTTAACAATCTTCTGTTGAGAAGTAGGGTGACCAATAGAAAATTTGCAGACACAACTTGATTCCATGGTAATGAGTACTGATTTTGATCCTTATTGATAGGAAACACTTCACAGAGAAGAGAAGTAGTTGCTGTCAGGTAGAACATATATAGAATAGGAATTAAGAGATTCATTGATTCCAGAGTCAGACTGCTTGGCTCTAAATCCCAACTCTGCAATTTATTAGAAATGTAACATTGTTGATTTACTTAGCCTTTTATGCCACCCTTTTCTGTAAAATCAGCATATTAGCACTTACCTTGTAGGGTTATTACAAATACTAAAATATCTATTTTGTGTGAGGCACATAGAACAGTACCTGGCGTGTTACTATTAACATTAAAGAAAGAGAACAAGTTAAATAATGAACAATTTCTGCTTCTGTCATCATTGAAATGGAAACTTATGCCACGATGCTTATTATTTGAATGTTTTATATTATGCATACTTCACACCAGAACATAATTAATTTTTTCTTAACAGAAGATATTAATATCAGGACTAAAATGAAATCCCCTAGCTAAATTTAAAAATCAAGGGATCTTGAAAAGTTGGACAGGTTACAAAGGGAAAAAGTATCAAATACAAAAACGGCTAGCTTCAAAACAGACAAGTGAAGTAAAAACCAAATAATGAGAACTAAGTCACAAAGTTCAAGACAAAGTATAAGCAGGGATATATTATGTTCAAATAATATTTTAAAATCAAGTTCCTGAATGTTGGGCATTGCTAAATCCCTTCTGCCTGTGATCACTTTAGTCACATAGACCATGACTGGACTGACCCTGTAGGTAGAAGTCAAAGTACTCCAAAGGTGGACAGAGGATGAATGAAGGAAATAACAGCTAGTCTCAGTAAGAATAGTTGTGCCATTAGTTAATTTATTTTTACGCAGAATGGCAGTATCATCAAATAAGTTATAAATGTCAAACTTGAAAACATTTTTTCTTATGTCAATCTCGATGGCATAGAATTCTCAAAAGACTGCGTTGTTGTGAGTGTCTTAAGTAGCTGTACCTATACCAATAAAATAAAATACCTAGAGAATCTCAGGAGACCAGAAAAATACATCTTAATTGTAGTTTTTACTCATCCATGTTTTAATGAACAATTATGGCCTGCATGATAAAACCTTCAATCACAAGTACAAAAACTGTAACTTTGGTGTTAGAAATTTTGAAAACTTCCTCTATTTAACTGTATGGAAACAGTGAGAAAGTATGTGTTGTAAAGATAGAGCCAACCTTTTTCTTAGGTTGGAAAAAGAAGACCTAAGCTACATTCAGCTCAAGGCTGACATTGAGCAATTAGTTTAAACTCCATCTCAATTTACTTTTCTCTAAAGATGAGTCAAATGTGCTCTCTCTTCTGCAGAGTTGGAAGGCCAAATCAAGGAGTGTGTAGATAAAATGTTTAAACCACTTAAATGTCCTACAGATGCAAATTACTGTTGTTATATAACATAGCGGACATAAATATAATTATGGGATGATATATTGTAATTATCTATGTCTGTATAATAAATGTTTTCTTTTGGCCAACTGACTTTTGCTGCTTTCTTAGAACAGGGTAACTCAAGAAGAATAAAACAATCCAAAAGCTAGTATACATACAAACATGTTGTTAAACACAATGATGAAAGAACTATCACAGTTATTTGTATAATTTTATAAACATTGATTGTGTACCTTTTATGTCATGTTGCATACATCAACCTTGAACTTCATCCCAGAGGGACTGAAGCATATCACTTTTAGTGGGTGAAATGATATACTGCATAGTTAATCACCCTAAACAGAATAGGTTTGATAGTAAAAAGAAAAATTAAAAATAACCTTCTATTTAAAATATATATATTATAATTATCAATGATTATTTTATTATTTTGACATACTCATAAAATATTTTATTCAAAAATAATTTTCAAAAAATATTTTTTAAAAAATTATAAATTCACATGAAAGCAAAATTTATAATCTTCATGTTTATGATCATCAAAAAATAAAAGCGCTTTGACTATTCTTAGCACATAGTCATATACTTTAATCATTTTCTTACACTTAAATGTCTCACATATATATTACACATATATATATGTAATTAGTCTATCATATGGTCTCATTTTTAAAAAAAATAAAATTGGTGACAATATTATTTAAGCTTTTATTTTAGACTAATTGTCTTTTTTGTAGGTGATAATCTTTTAATCGATAAATATTCTCTGTATAGACACTGATATGCTTGGTAAGCTCAGAGAAAATGCTACTAAGAGGAGGTTATCTCGTCTCAAATTTTTCATGTTATAATATGTAAATATTTCAACTCTTTTCTTAATGAGTACTCTTTGTCTGCAAAGATTCTCTTCTTTTGATAAGTATTTTATAGTTATAATATGCAAATTCCCACCCCATCTTTTTCTACTCACTCAAATGAGACTCTAGAAAGTTTGTATACAATCAGAAACAATGAATATGAAGGAATGCTTTCCTCATGTGTAAATTTACCTCAAAATGAACTTTGGATAATTTTTATGTTTTGTCAATCAGATACGTGAAAAAAAACTTATTTTAAAATATTTGTAACTTTTTAATTACTTTGTTGGGAACAAAATATATTGCCTACTTGCATTTTTATGAACTATATAATTATGAGAATTAGTGATGGCATTAATGCTAATAGTGATACGTTAGTAGCAATGATATACTTTTTGTGAGGACAGTATAAAATAATTCAGGTTAAGCTATTAGCATAGTCTTTGTCCTATAATTAAAACTCAACACATTTTCCTGCAGCTGTTATTTCTCAAATGAATCTTCTGTTTAGGTTCTTTATCCAATTTATAATTAGTGAATTTATTCTTTTTTATAAGCTTTTGAATTCGGCATTTACACTGAGGTCATTCACCATTGTCAATAAATGTCATTTTTTAAAATTTATCATTTCCTTTTAACTTTATAAATTTTATTTGTTACCAGGCATTGATTTTTAATTTTTAAATAGAATTTATAGATTTATTTTTAAGTTTTTAATTTGTTTGGTGTACATTCACGTTATACAATTTTTTGTTTTCAACTTATATTTTCAAAATGAAGGAATTGTTCTTCCTCCTAAATAACAAAATACTTACTTTGCTGATATTTTTATATATAATAGCTTACTTATCCTTCTTTTCCAAGGTAAGAAGTAGTTTATCCAAAATTTTGGTATAGTGTATGAGGCATGAATTTTACTTTTTTTCACAAGTATCCATTAAATGTTTTACCATAGATAAATGTCCATCTTTAGTGCACACTTTTAGATATATTATTATGTATTAATTTTATAAACATAAATCTTTATTTGTGTTATATTTATTCTCTTGGTTTGTTAACATATGTCTCCAATAGGAGCATATAGTTTTCATGATTTTGCATTCTTAAATTTGATTGTGGTAAGTCTGAAATAATAGCAAGAGTTTTAAAAGGATATGTATTCAAGCTATTTCCAAAGATGTGATTACAAAATATTTTGAGGTTTCCTTTAGTGATGGGGGTAAACAGATGGCTGATAACATGAGATAAGTTGAGTTCACCAAGGTGATGAGTACTTAGGAGGTGGTAGAACTGAATGCACACTTTATTTAGCTACTAGATAAATGTGCATTTCCACAGTCTTAATCTTCAATAAAGAATGTATGCATTAGAGTTAGAAGGTAAGAAAGGGTGAAGTGAATCCAATCATTGCCTGAAAAATTTCATAAATAATTCTATGTGGTAACAATCTTGACAATCTTGTCTAACAATCAGACAAGAAAATCTAAAAAGAGAAAGCTCTTTTTCAACTTTAATTAAAATAAGACCTTGAAAGTTAAAAATCCACTCTGCTAAGATTTGGCATAGTTTTGAAAAGAGACTTGCTTCAAGCTCAGGATGACATGCAGAAAAGCAGGATTTTTCACTGAAACTAATCTCATGTTTCTTTTATATAAGGGCAAATCCAAAATCAATTCTGCTTTAACAGAATTGATTCGGGATCACGATTACATATAAATGCTGAATCAACATTCAAGACAACAAATTGTACTGGAGACCTTCTTAATGCAGATTGACAGTCACTAGATGAATGTGACATAATTGATCCTTGTTCTTGGTCTAATAATTATTCATTTATGTCCAAACAATTTTCTGAGAAACACTCATTCTCCCCTTCCTTTGATTTTTAAATTATCTCCACTGTCCTAAAGTTCAATTTCCTGAAATTTCCTTTTTTATTATACTAAGTACAATTTCTAGAAACCTAAAACTCTTGAGAAATTTGGCAACTTAATTATCTGGAAAAACTTCTTAGGAAATAAGCAATTAAAAGTGATTAATCGTAGGGAATGCCATTTTGAAGATACTGTCTGAAGTCTGAAGAATGTTCTTGATGGATATGAAAATGTTTTTAAAATTTGAAAGATTAATATGGTTTGTGTTTGGTTTATTTATTTATTTATTTATTTTTTAAACTCTCTTAAAGCTACATTCATGTTTCTGGATTTACTGTTAACATTCTTGTCAATGGCATCCTAACTTCTGACATATATCATTTTAATCATCTTCCAAGAATGTTCTTGTTTCCATAGTGGTATGAAGCTTTTCTTTCAACAGGACAATGATCTCTGACCTTGCCACTAAGAGTAAAAAAATGTGTTGAACACCTTTACTGGGATACTAGTCACTATAAGTTTATAAAGAAAGCAGTTTTTCCTCCACTAACATTATTAAAGCTGACTTATTATTTTTTGTATAGCTTCTCATCTTATGACTCACACAGACCTTTGACAGTTAGGTTCGCTGCCCTTGGCCATGCTAAACTTGGCCTTAGCTGATTCTGTCTTCTCTGGTGTAGAGGAAACAACTTTTCTTTTCTTATTTTTTTTTTTTCTTGTAAAGTTGGTCTCATCTGGCCCAACATTTATACTGGTAACTTTACACTCCATGATCATTTATATTCTCTTACTGCTTTCATAAGATTGGTGGTTCAAATTCTAAATCTTTCTGGGGGTGAGTCAAGAAGCTCTTTTTTTTTTTTTTTCTCCCTGTTCCTGGTAATAGGAATAAAAAAAGGGCAAAAATAATTCTAGGTTGAGTATATCTTCTCTGTAGATGCAAAATCTCTTTTGTTTGGATTTCCTAGGTTCAGTCCTTTAATTATTAATGAATATTACAAAAATATTTAACTGTGACCTATATCTAATCCACAATTTCTAATCAGTTTTAGTTGGTATTAATAAGAATATTTTGATACCTTTATCTTTTACTCTACAAGTTTAATTATCAATTAATTCTGAACTTACAGGTGATATATGAAGTGTGGGAAATAATTAGTAGTAAACCCTAATAGAAGAATACACTTGTTTCTACAAAAAGAAATACGAAAATTAACCGGGCACGTTAGCACAACTACTCAGGAGACTGAGGAGGGAAGATCACTTGAGCCTAGAAGGTTAAGTCTAAGTGAGATGTGATGGTACCACTGTACTTCAGCCTGGGCAACAGAGTGACAACACTGCTAAAAGAGAAAGAGAGAGAGAAAGAGAGACAGAGAGAGTTAATAATTCTGCTCATAGCAGATGCTTGTGTTCTTGTTAACCGAAATTTTCAATAAGACCTTATCTCTTCCCTTCTTGTTTCCCTTCACTGTAGAATTAATAATTCAATTACAGCTTTCCTGGAAGCCAGAAGTCAAAATATACTTGGCACTTCTATAACTATTTTTTAAATTATGGTAAGAACAAATGGCATGAGATCTATGTTCTTACCAAAAATTTAAATGTATTTTACAGTATGATAACTATAAATAAGCACAATGTTGTACAGAAGCTATCTAGAAATTATTCAGCTTACATAACTGAAATTTTATGTCTATTTAATAGCAACATTCAATTTCCCTTCCTCCCTATCTCCTAACAATCACCACTCTGCTTTCTGTGTCTTTGTGTTTGACCATTCTTGTTACCTCCTGTAAGTAGAATAATGCAGTATTTGTCCTTCTGTGACCAGCTCATTGTATTCAGCAAACATTTTCTCCAGTTTCAACCATGTTGGTGCATATGGGAGGTGTGATGCTTAATATTGTCCACTTGATTGGATTGAAGGATACAATGTATTGATAATGTGTCTGTGAGGGGAATGCCAAAGGAGATTAACATTTGAGTCAGTGGGCTGGGAAAGGCAGACCCACCTTTAATCTGGATGGGCACAATCTATTCAGCTGCCAGCACAGCTAGAATATAAGCAGGCAGAAAAATGTGAAAAGAGAGACTGGCCTAGTCTTATGGACTACATCTTTCTCCTGTGCTGAACGCTTCCTGTCCTAGAATATCGAACCCCAAGCTCTTCAGATTTGGAACTTGGACTGGCTCTGCTTGCTCCTCAGTCTGCAGATGGCCTATTGTGGGACCTTGTGATTATGTGAGTTAATACTTAATAAATTCCCTTTTATTATATATATATATATATGTGTGTGTGTGTGTATGTGTGTATAAACTCTCCTATATATAAACATAAATATATATAATAAAATATAAATAGATATATAAAATATAATAAATACATATTATATAAATATATAAATAAAATAAATATATGATAATATATATAAACTCACATACACACACACACACACACACATATTCTGTTAGTTCTGCCCCTCTAGAGAACCATGACTAATACAGGAGGATTTACTTCTTTTCATAGTTGCATAATATTTCTTTATAAATATGTCACATATTCATTATCCACTCACCTGCCTGTGGACATTTAGATTGTTTCTATGTCTTGGCTATTATAAAAAATGCTACAATGAATATGGGAATGCAGATATCTCTTCAAAATTATAATTTTAAACCTTTTGGAAAATTATAGATAATCGAGATTGATAGATTGTAAGTTAAGTCTGATGTTAATTGCTTTGAGAAATCTCTATATTGTTTTTCTTTTTTTTTTTTTTTTTTTTTTTCTTTTTTTGAGACGGAGTCTCGCTCTGTCACCCAGGCTGGAGTGCTGTGGCCGGATCTCAGCTCACTGCAAGCTCCGCCTCCCGAGTTTATGCCATTCTCCTGCCTCAGCCTCCCGAGTAGCTGGGACTACAGGCGCCCGCCACCTCGCCCGGCTATTTTTTTTTTGTATTTTTTAGTAGAGACGGGGTTTCACCGTGTTAGCCAGGATGGTCTCGATCTCCTAACCTCGTGATCCGCCCATCTCGGCCTCCCAAAGTGCTGGGATTACAGGCTTGAGCCACCGCGCCCGGCTATATTGTTTTTCATAGTGGCTGCACCATTTTACATTCTCACTGACAGGGTACAATGGTTCCAACTTCTTCACATACACATATGGATATTATCATGCTGTCATTTTCTTAAATAATTATCATTGTAACAAGCATGAGATAATGTCTTATTATAGTTTTGATTTGCATTTTTCTTTTAATTAGTGACTGGATTATTCCCTTTTACGTTGCTGTAAAGGAATACCGGAGACTGGATAATTTATAAAGAAAAAAGGCTTACTTGGTTCACAGTCCTGTAGGCTGTACACAAATTATGGCACCAACATTTGCTCCTGATTAGGACCTCAGGAAGCTTTAACTCATGATGGAAAGAAAAGAGGGCCAATGCATCACATGGCAAGAGAGGAAACCCAGAGATAGAGTAAGGAGTGACGTCCTAAACTCTTGTTAACAATCAGATCTCATGTGAACTACTAGAGTGACGGCTATTTACTGCTGAGAGGACACTAAGCCATCTATGAGGGGTATGTCCCCACCTCCCACTAGGCTGCACCTTCAATATTGGAGATCGAATTTCAACAAGACATTTAGAGGAGGCAAATATTCAAACTATCTCAATGAAGTTGAACATCTTTTTATACAAATGTTGGCCAATCGTATGTCTCCTTTGGATAAATGTCCATTCATGTACTTTGCTCATTATTTGTTTTTTTTTGCTAAGTTCTGTAAATTATTTTATATATTTTAGATTTAACCCTTATCAGATATATGGTTTATAAATACTTTCTTCCATTCAGTAGACACTCTTTTGACTCTATTGATTGTTTTCTTTGCAGAGCAGCAGCTTTTTAGTTTGACATAGTCCCACTAGTCTTTTCTTCTTTTCCTCCTCCTCCTCCTCCTCTTTCTTCTTCTTCTTCTTCCTCTTCTTCCTCCTCTTCCTCCTCCTCTTCTTCTTCTTCTTCTTCTTCTTCTTCTTCTTCTTCTTCTTCTTCTTCTTCTTCTT
>NC_045436.1:124192283-124231118 GCF_002776525.5 Piliocolobus tephrosceles
TTCTTCTTCTTCTTCTTCTTCTTCTTCTTCTTCTTCTTCTTCTTCTTTTTTGTTGTTGTTGCTTGGTTTGGTTTGGTTTTTTGTTTTGTTTTGTTTGTTTGTTTGTTTACAGGTAGTGAGACGAGCATGAGTGGGGCAGAAGAGGACTGTCCTCCACCCACTAGGAATATCAGATGATGGTTCAGTGATCATCACATTGCCTCTCTGAAAGTGATAAATTGGCAGCTGGCACCAGGGAGAGGCCATTTCCTGATGATCTATGCCTGTTGCCCTAAGATGTTAATTGAATGCAGATTTCAGGCAGAAGCAACTTCCTGGGCATGTACATTAAGAGACAAAATGGCAGGTATGACCTTCTGGGTACACTCCACCAGAAAAGGGAAGAAAACTTCAGATGGGCACATATACAACTTCCTAAACACGCTCCTCATGCTCTCCTTCCAAGGGCAAGGAGGGCACTGCATATGCAGGCAGCCCACCCTAAGGGAAGCATCCGGGGAAAAGGGCCAGTCTATAAAGTTCTGGGATCCAGACTGAGCACCACACTAGACCTTCAAGTTGCCCACTTGAGTCTCTTCTATGTGTATTTTTCTTTCCTTTCTTTTCTATTCTAAAGCCTTTTTAAATAAACTTACACAATCCTGCTATAAAACTTGTCTTGGTCTCTTTTTCTGCCTTATGCCCCTCAGTCAAATTATTTCTTCTGAGGAGGAAAAAATTGAGGTTGCTGCAGACCCATACAGATTCACCACTGGTAATTTAGATACCTTCTACTGGCAACACTTTTGGTGTTATATATAAGAAATAATTGATAAAACCAATGTCTTAAAGTGTTTTTCTTATGCTTTTCTTCTAAGAGTTTTACAGTTTCAGGTCTTACACTTAAGTATTTAATTTTGAGTTGATTTTATGCATGGTGTAGGATGTGTGTAACTTTATTTCATTTTTGCCATGTTAATGCTCAGTTTTTCTAACATTATTTGTTGAAGAGACTATTCTTTTTCCACTGTGTATCATTAGAAATGTTGTTGAGGCCAGGCGTGGTGGCTCAAGCCTGTAATACTAGCACTTTGGGAGGCCGAGACGGACGGATCACGAGGTCAGGAGATGGAGATCATCCTGGCTAACACAGTGAAACCCCGTCTCTACTAAAAAATACAAAAAACTAGCCGGACGAGGTGGCGGGCGCTTGCAGTCCCAGCTACTCGGGAGGCTGAGGCAGGAGAATGGCGTGAACCCGGGAGGCGGAGTTTGCAGTGAGCCGAGATCCGGCCACTGCACTCTCCAGTCTGGGCGACAGAGCGAGACTCCGCATCAAAAAAAAAAAAAAAAGAAATGTTGACTATCAGTTTAATGATTTTTTTTCAGCTGTCTACTCTATTCTATTGGTCTGTAAGTCTGTCTTTTTCTCAGAAACTTGCAATTTTTTTTTTTTTTTTTTTTTTTTTGAGAAGAGTCTCATTCTGTCACCCAGGCTGGAGTGCAGTTGTGTGATCTTGGCTTATTGCAACCTCTGCCTCCCGCATTCAAGCGGTTCTCCTCCCTCAGTCTCCCAAGTAGCTAGGACTATAGGTGCATGCCCCCATACCTAGCTAATTTTTGTATTTTTAGTAGAGGTGGGGTTTCACTATGTTGGCCAGGGTGGTCTGGAACTCCTGACCTTGTGATCCACTCCCCTCAGCCTCCAGAAACGCTGAGATTACAAGCGTGAGCCACTATGCCCAGCTGAAAACCTGTAATTTTAACTCTAATGAGGTCTCAGATGAATATAAGAAGTATGTTATTGAATGGTAGAGGAAAGGCATCATTATTATAAAGTGGCAAGGAATTTGACTGAATT
Source organism: Piliocolobus tephrosceles (assembly GCF_002776525.5). Taxonomy (NCBI): domain Eukaryota; kingdom Metazoa; phylum Chordata; class Mammalia; order Primates; family Cercopithecidae; genus Piliocolobus; species Piliocolobus tephrosceles. Next base: position 124,194,124 of record NC_045436.1, read on the forward strand.
TTGTTTGCTAGTGTTTTGTTGAAGGTCCAACTTGTGAACCATAAAACTGAATATTGAGGTGACACTATTTCTAAGCAAAATGTTGAAGGTGCATTTTGGTTTTCTCCTGACTGCTGATAGTAAAACATAAGATTTCGTGATAGCAGCCAAATTCGACTAAGATATTTTTATTTCCCAAGATTGATTTGGCCTTTTGGTGTCTTTGTGGTTCTACATACATCTTATAAAAAAAAAAAAAAAAAAAAAATTGTAAAAAAATTGAAATTTTGATAGGCATTGCATCAAATCTGTAGATTATTTTGGCTAGTATGAACATTTGACAGTATTAATTATTTTAATCCATAAACAGATGTCTCTATTTATTTCTGGCTCTTTATATTTCTGTCATCAGTGTTTTGCACTTTTCAGTGAAAAGTCTTTCATCTCCTTGCTTGAGTTTACTCTGAAGTATTTTATGTTTTTCCAAACTACTGTGAATACAATTGTTTTATTTTTTTTAATTTCATATTTGGATAATTTGTTAGTATATGTGATCATAACTGATATTTTTATTCTGTAGCTTTACAAAGTTTATTCATTTGTACTAAAAGTTTTTTGTAGCATATTTAAGGTTTTCTACATATAAGAGTGTGTTTTCTGCAAAGAATACTTATTTTTCAGTTGAAATCTCTTTTAGTTCTTTTTTTTTTTTGAATAATAGTTCTGGCAATAGCTTCCAGTGTTACGTTGAATAGAAGTGACAAGAATGGACATCCTTGTCTTGTTCCTGATCTTAGGGAAAATGCCTTCTGCTTTTCACCTATGAATATTGTGTTAACCTGTGGACCTTTCATATATGGCCTTTACTGTGCTGAGGTAAGTTCCTTCCATACCTAATTTGTTGAGAATTTTTATCATGAAAGAACATTGAATTTTGTCAAATGCTTTTCTGCATTTATAGAGATGATCATGTAATTTTTCTCCATTTTTTTTTAAAGTAGTATATCACATTAACTGATTCTGCATCATAGGGGTGAATCCTGTTGGGTAATGGTGTATGTTTTCTAAAAGTTTTCTATTGAATTCTGTTTTTTGGCATTTTGTTAAGAATTTGTATGTCTACGTTCATTAGGAATATTGACCTGTAATTTTATTTTCTTGAAGTGTCTTTGTCTTTGATATTAGCATAATATAGGCCTCATTAAAATAAAGTTAGAATCATTCACTTCTCTTCAACTTTTTTGGAAGAGCTTGAGAAGAACTGGCTTTAATTCTTCATATATTTTATAGAATTCACCAGTGAAACTATATGGTTTGGGGATTTTCTTGTTGGAAAGTTTTGAATTACTGATTAAATAACTTTTCTAGTTATAAGTATGTGCATATGCTGTATTTCTTCATGATTCTGTCTTGGCAAATTGTATGTTTCTAGGAGTTTATCCATTTCTTCCAGCTTATCCAGTTAGTTGCTGTATATTTGATTTTAACAGTCTCTTATGATCCTTTTTATTTCTGTGATATCAGCTCTAATGTCTTCTCTTTCATTTCTGATTTTATTTATTTGAATCTTCTCTCTTTTATCTTAGTCTAACTAAATGTTTATATTTTATTAACCTTTTAAAGTCAATATTTTTAAAATGTCCACACTACACAAAGCAATCTAAAGATCCAATGCAATCTTAATCAAAATACCAATGGCATTATTCACAGAAGTAGAAAAACCACTAAAAATGTATATGGGGCCAAAAAAGACCCAGAATACCCAAATCTACTCTGAGCAAAAGAACAGAACTGGAGAAATCACATTACCTGTCTTCAAATTATACTACAGAATTGGTATTAAAGTATAATAACCAAAACAGTCTGGTACTGGCATAAAAATAGATGCATAGACAAAATAAAACAAAATAGAGATCCAGAAATAAATTTATACATCTATAGTGAACTAATTTTTGACAAAGGTGCCAATACCATACACTGGGATAAGGATAGTCTCTTCAATAAATATTGCTTGGAAAACTGGACATCTATATGCAGAAGAATGAAATTAGATCCCCATATATTACCATATATCATATGCATTAATCAAATCCAAATGGATTAAAGACTTAAATCTAAGACCCCAAACTATGAAACCACTAAAAACAAAACAAAAAAAAAAAAATAGAAAAACTCTCCAGGACATTAGTTTTTGCAAAGATTTATTGAGTTAACCACTCTTGTGTTGCTGTGCTATTGAAAGATTATAAAGAGAGGAATGTCCACTTTTTTCTACCACCTTAATTGTGGCTGGATTCACACTTGACTGAGATGCAAGTGCCTCTGTATTTCTTTCTGGATCTCTCACAAATAGAATTGGTCCATATAGTAACGCTGAAAAAGGTGTATTCATGGAGAAAAAGAAGGGTAGATATTCTGCCTTCTTGCTGATGTCACTTCTCTATCAAACAATTTTTTATCATGGTAATAACTGAGAGAGCTTATACTAAACATTTCTACATTCTTATTGCCTTGGACAAATATAAGGTGTATAAGGCTATAGCAACTGTACAGTTTTAGGGAAATTGAATTATGATTAGTTTTAGAGAAATTCAGCCATGCTGGCCTTAATCTTATTGAGCTGTTTAATCACTCCAAGCAGCTGCCCTCTTTAGACTTTCCATTATTTATAAAAAAAAAAGCATAGGCCTTATAGGTTATAAGCATAATCTCTTAATAACTGACTTCTGTTCTCTATTCTGTTACTAATAGTGTTGAATTCAGAAGTGTTTTCTACCTGAATTGCTAGAAATGTTAAGAGCAGAAACATGAAAAGTGTGATTAAGCCAAAAGGCACTATGCTGTCTTCCCATATTGTGCATTCCTTAGCTCTAAAATTAGTGAGAAGCATGACATGCAGGTGCTTGGTCCTTGGCATATATCAAGGAAAGACTGCCATCCAAATTACTTTAGCACAGTGGTTCTTACAAAGGTGGTGAGTTTTACCCAAAGGTACGTTTGGTGAATTCTGGAGACATTTTTAATTGTCACAACTGAGAGTAAAGTGGATTATTAGCATGTAGTGGTTGGAGGCCAGATATACTGCTATACATCTTATAATATACAAAAATAAACCCCACACAATAACAATTGTCTGATCCAAAATATCAATAGAATTGAAGCTGAGAATTGTGCTGTTAGCCTAATGAATAAAAATCTGTGAGTAAAGTGAGGCAAGTAAGATTTCAAAAGTTCCAATGTGACTTCCATGCATATTTATCATCTACATGTCTGCAGCAAAGCAGTTGGAAAACTTTAATCCCGTTATTGGCTAATTTTGTTACGCTCTATGCTATGTAACCTTCCAATACTGGTTTCCATTTACATATTTTAGATAAGTAAGCCTTATTTGCTTTACATATATTTTTATCTGTGTCTGGCCATCACATCAATCTGAAACGGGTATTAACATTTTTCAACAAGGTGGAAATACAAATTGATAGCAGTAGTAAGATCTAGACGATACAACCGAACCCATTATCATCAAATAGATTTGGGAAAGGTTGCAAGGTACTATAGAACAAAAGCCAGAAAAGATATTTTAAAATCCATATTGTGTGCTAACCATTCATAATCTAACACGACAAAAGTCTTAGAATATACAATGTTAGCAGGAGACTATAATTCTCAAAGATATTAAAATAGAAGCTGTATTATAGAAACAAAGAAACACATAAAAATTTGCTATATTCATACTATTGTTATCTTCTCAGGGAAATAACATTGAACCAAGGAAGGACATAGTCAGGTAAAAGTTACAGATTCTGGAGCTTACTGCACAGCATTTCCAAGACAATGTGATAAAGGACCTATAATGAGTAACGTTGTGTGTGTGTTTGTGTGTGTTTAGAATGAAGGGTAGCATATGAGGTTTCAGTGATGATGGGAAGAAGTTGATGGCCAATACTAAATTTCTAACATAAATTCACTTGTGAAGAACGTGGTTAATACTCAAATATCTCAATAAATTATGCATATTGTGAGTGAATGGAATACCCTGATACATCTCCCAGAGAGTAGGATTGGGAATGCATATTTTACAGTATTAGGGAGCTCTATATTTTCCAAAGCCAAGAACTGTGGTAGATCTGAACCAATTCAGGCTCTCTAAGCAATAAGATGACATTGACTTTTTATGTTAACTAAAGTGTTCTTGGTTCCTACTAAATCTTGAATAATTATCTGGATTGACTGATGTGAAAAGTGGATATGAGCTTCAGACTTAACACTTTTTTATTTCTGATGCTGCCGTCTTTGACATGGAAACCAAGGTAAAGTACTTGCAGTGAGCTGAAAGAAAAACCTCTGCAATAATTGCCCTTCCTATAACTATCATTGAGGATGGTTATGAGGGAGGAGATAAGGGAGCAAAGCTCTTTTCAATGGAAAGCAACAGGCAGTTTGCCCCTGGCTGAAACTAAAAAATATATATATATCTCGTGTCATCATCAGTCCTTGTGATATTATTACTTTTATGGTGTCACATGTGTAAGCTACAGAAACATGTTCTGCCTGGAGTCTCTGGCACCAGTACGAAAGAGAGTCTCAGCAGTGGTTTTGGTCTTTGAAGCCAATTAATATCTGATAAAGTTGTTCGTGACTCCACTTTATAATTAGTAAGCTTCTACTTAGCAGAGGTTAAAGATACAATCACTACTAAAGAACATCAAATCCCTTCAAGATCAGGGATTTCAGCAGCATCCTGTCTAATGTCAACAAAACATTCAAATAAGGAGCCAAGTAAATACGCTGATTAAATAAAACTGGTCCATACAGAAATACGAAAATCAGCACCATATAAGAAGAATTCATAATATTCCTAAAACTATTATAAATGTGTCTTTTTAAAGTACTTTATCCCAACAAAATGATCTATATCTGGCAAAAGATGTTCATTCACCATTGGTCATAATTTGCAATATTTGTCTTATATTGGCAAATCCCCCCTCCATACACACACACACACACACACACACACACACACACACACACATATATATGTACTATAGTGAATGGCAGCATTATATCACAGTATTGAGAGAGACAGAAAGAGAAATAGAGAGAGAACATAGTACATAGTATATAGTATACAGATACAGGGTATGTACATAGTTTATTGTGTATACTATGCTGTATTTATATATTGGCTAGAAAATTGGATGACAATAGCATATATCATAAGTCACTCCAAAACACTTATAAATGTGTTTTCAAAGAAAACAAGAAAAATGTGTTTCAAAAAACAGGATCTTATTTTAACTTAATCACAAATTACTAAATTCAGAAAATTTAAAACTTATAAAATATTAATGTATGTCAATATTAAAATATCACCAATTGTCTAATAATGTCCTCTTACAATATCAATGCATAGTCAAACATTATAATACACTTTTGAACAAAGAATTTCAAGTGATAGAATAGCTAATTCATTATTATTTTCTAATAAATTTTATACATTTATTTGCAATCATGACTGGTGAGAGAGTACACAAAATAGAAAGCCATAAATATGTGCAAAATTTGACATAATTAAATGTTAAGGTAGCTTTTTTTGGAATATGTTTTAGTATACATTTTTCTAGAAGCCAAATTGTAGTCCTCTTGTGCATTACTGGACAAGCAAACAATAGCTGTGGACCATGTATAAAACAAACAACTTGCAATGAATTATTGAAGGGAATATATGGTGTGAAGCTACTTTTTACCCAGTTAACATAAAGACATACCTTGTTTTTCTGAGTAAGTAATCTATACCCCAAAATGCACCTGTACCCTTGGCTGCCTTCTGAAAAAAAAAAAAAAAAAAAAAAGAAGTATGATTAATTAACTAGGGTTTGGTTCATAAGGTTTGTGATGTTATCTGCCTAAGGAGTATCGAAGCAATTATTCACTTTTGAAAATGAGGAAAATGGCAAATAAAATGTACTTTGAGGGAATTTGAAATATGTTTCTTTCAAGAATATATCCAAAGGTGGAAGTCAGCATGGCATCATGTAAAGGCTTTGCAAATGTAGGCAGGTAAAACTCTGAAATTCTTACCCCAATGAGAACACACATAATATTTGAAAAAAGTTTGGGTGTTGATTTACAGATTTCTTATTATCTAACTGATTTTAGGTATATGTGCCTGAAGATGATGATATTCAATAATATTTTTTTAATGATATGCCAAGTGAGTCCTTAAGATGTGACATGCCACTACTATATGATATGTCTTAGCATGCTATTTTCTAAATGCTAATGAGAATGGTTCTAGCAAATAAAATGTTAACACAGTCTCGAATGAAAAGTTAGTGAAGCACAAGCACTCATACTTGACTGCAGTTCTTGGGTGTTCTTTATTTTTGACCACAAGCATAAAGGAACATAGAATTTGCAACATTTGCATGGTATCTATATTGATCTTCCATGCACCACATGGCATTTTCTACTTCAGTATGCATCAATAACCACTATTTTGTAAGTTGGTTCCAGTTTTCAGTACAGATTATAGACTATCATTATTGCCACAGCAATCATTTCACTACATATCATACATATGTAATACCAACATTTATTATACTCTATGTTGCCTTCTAATATGAAGCACCTTTCTACCAGATATCTTAGAGACGCTGAATTAATATCAGAATTAACCCAAAATCCTTATTGGACCATTACATTAGATACATATTGAAAACTATGAGTTTAATGTTCATCTGTGTCACCCAATATTTTAAAAAACCTCTACTCAATAAAGCAATGATAAAAGTGTCACTAGTATAATACTTGTTCCCTCTACAACTACGTTGACTATTTCTTGTAAATTATCTTTCTATGGGAAATCACTTGTTAATAATCAGTTACTCTAGGGCAAAGGGAAATATGGTGTCTAGTAATGTGGATCCTTACATGACAGTTTTTAACTTCTTATAAACTTTAATTCCAAGGTCACTTCTATAGCATAGTGTTTGTTTCATAGTACTCAATTATAATGATTCAAAAGATGAAATTGTAATTTGACAATACTATGATGAAAACTGTGGTTCTAAGGAGTATAAAGGTTTTAGGACTACAGCTTAAATCACTGTCACTGAGACCAGTGTTTAATTAGTTTTAGATACCTTCTCTACTTAAAACTGATATATTAACTTGCTGGAGCTTTGTTTTTCATTACCAAAGTCCCAGACTGATTAACTTGTTCTATGATCTGTGTAATCAATTGTTTATCATGAATTGAACCAACAGCTGCAGAACACAGTTGGAAATAACCCAGGAGCAAAGGAAGACGTTATTTCAGGAAGAGAAAACAGAATAGAAGGAATAAATCCAACTAAAATGTAACTTACACAAAGAAGAGTTTAAAGGTGTCTCTGGTATGCTACTTAACTATTAACAAGAAACAGTCTCAGCCCTCAGGTCCTAAAGTAAACACACTGACACAGTGTAGGAGTAAATTATCCATGAGAGTAAAAGAAAGGTTGAAGATCTTGTTTTACATGAGGTTTAATTATGCTATCTAAAAAATGATGTTCTTCATATTTTTATTGTTATAATTGTATATATCTGTTGAACTTATGTAATTAATATCTTCATACATGAAATAAAACTATTTGTTTGACTTTTGATACATATATTCAGGAAAGTCTATTTGAAATAGATTTATAATTTATTAATACTACATAAATTAAGTGTGCTAATTATAAGTACAATTATGTTGATAATTAATGTGAGCAGAATAACAGTACATTATTCAGCAGATTTTTTAATTTCTTTATTTTTAATTGATTAATGTATGTACCCTTAAAACTAACATAAATTAGATTTTCAAAAATGTTTTGAAATTTAAAAAAATTAAAATTAATTTTTTCATAATACAAATTTAAGTTGTTTTTTTATTTTAGTTTTTATTATTTATTTTTCAGTTATTTGCTCTACTTCCTCCCAAAGGATATCAGTCCAATCAAAAATGTTGCATGTCACTCTCCTCAGCATCCATTTTTGGAGAACCTAATTAGTGACAATATCCCATAAGTAAATCAGATAGAATTCATTTTATAGCATTTTCTTCTAAATGGTATTAGTTTTATTAATTGAGCCTATTCCGTTTTTCTTCTTTGATAAAATTTTAATGGCTTAGGGAAGTATAAAGTTACTTTATAGACAATGATTGAAATGATTGGTCGTATTAGCTTTAGCAGCTTTATTTTAAAAATTAATCATATGTCTTCCTGAACAGTTCATTGACTGTCTCCACTGTAACAATTCATTTTCGCAGTAAAAATGAGAGAATGAGATCAGAATATGGATGCATTGCAAAAGGTGGAGCCCTGGAACAAAAGTAAGAAGTAATATGCTTTCAAGTTTTTTTCAAATTTGCTTTGAAATTTTTCTATATCATCTACATGTCATCTATCTATCTATCTATCTATCTATCTATCTATCTATCTATCATCTTTCTATTTATTATCTCTCTGTCCAATCTAGATTTCTATGTGAAGGAGGAAGGGGAAATACTATATTATAATCTTCTTTCAAATAAAAATATTGAAGAAATATTTCAACTTTTTAAAAATTTCAAAGTCAGTTTTATCCAGGAGTTTGTAATTGCTCAAGTCATTGTTATTTGGAAGAATGTACAAATTCACTAATCTATTTATGAGTGAATATTAATTATGTACATCTAGTGCAGATATAAAGTTTCATAGTATGATTCCAATTTTGTTTTGAACAAACTAGTTAGGGCAAAAATAATAAAAAACATTAACGCGTTCATTCATTCACACATCTTTAGTATTCTTTAGAATCATTATAAGAAAGAGTATCTGCTTTACATGGAATATACAAGGATAATTGACAAATTCTGTTATTCAAAGGGTTGACATCTACTGAGGGTGATACACATATCAATACATAACTAGAATTTGATGTAATCTTTGCTGATAAAGAAACTGTGAAGAAAGTCATGTGTACTCAAATAAAACCACAAAAGTGAACTTTGATATGAGTGGATTAGGGAACACACACAATACACACACACATATACACACGCAGACACACCACCCCTCCCAAATTCTAATACCATGATTGTCTATGTCCCCATTTTGATTTAGTCAATATTTTGACCGAGGTAATTTTAATAAAATGTATATGTATGTAAATACTAATTTAGACAAGACACAGCTACATAGTGTAATATGCTTTCACTTTATTCTTTTGCCACATTTTGCTGCTCCTGAAGTTATTTGATATTTTGCTTTTCACTTTCTTATTATTTTCACCTGCTAAATTACTATCCTTACTCAATTGCTTTTCTTAAGTTATTTCCTGAATTGTCCCTCTTCTCCCTTTAAGAGTTTTATCATCTTATTCCAGTCTGCACTACTATGCTTAGTATTTAAAAAAAAAAAAAAAGTTTAACCTTTGTTTTAAGTTCAGTGCAGTTTTGTTACACAGGTAAACTTGTGTCATGTGGGTTTGTGGTACAGATTATTTTATCACCTAGATATTAAACCTAGCATCATTAGTCATTTTTTCTGATCATCTCCCTCCTTGCATCCTCCATCCTCCGATAGGCACTAGTGCATGTTGTTCTTCTCTATGTGTCCATGTGTTGTCACCATTTTGCTTCTACTTATAAGTGATAACATGCGGCACTTGGTTTTCTGCTCTCATCTTCGTTTGCTAAGGATAACGACCTCCAGCTCTCCATCCAAGCTCCTGAAAAGGCAAAGGACATGATCTTGTTCTTATTTTTTGGCTGTATAGTATTCCATGGTGAATGTGTACCACATTTTCTTTATCCAGTCTATTATTAATGGGCATTTATATTAGTTCCATGTCTTTGTTTTTGTGAAGAATGTTGCAATGAACATATGCCTACCTGTGTCTTTATAGTAGAATAATTTATATTCCTTTGGGTATATATTTAGTAATGAGATTGCTGTGTCAAATAGTATTTCTGTCTTTAGGTCTTTGAGGAATTGCCACACTGTCTTCCGCAATGGTTGACCTGATTTATACCTTCCATCAACAGGGTATAATTCCTTTTAAACCTTGCCAGCCTCTGTTATTTTATGACTTTCGAACAACAGCCATTCTGCCTGGTGTTAGATGGTATCACGTTGTGGTTTTGATTTATAGTTCTCAAATGATCAATGATGTTGAGCTTTTTTTCATATGATTGTTGGCTGCATGTATGTCTTCTTTTGAAAAGTGTCTGTTCATGTCCTTTACCAACCTTTTTATAGGGTTATTTGTCTTTTCTTGTATATTTGTTTACGTTCCTTATAAATGCTGGATATTAGACCTTTGTCAGATGCATAGTTGACAAAAATTTTCTCCCATTCTGCAGGTCATCTGTTCACACTGATGATAATTGCTTTTGCTGTGCAGAAGCTCTTTAGTTTAATTTGATCCCACCATTTGCCAATTGTTGCTTTTGTTGTTGCAATAGCTTCTGGCATCTTCATTGTGAAATATTTGCCCATGACTTTGTCCTGAATGGCATTGACTAGATTGTCCTCCAGGGTGCTAATAGTTTTGAGTTTTACATTAAGTCTTAAACTACCTTGATTTAATTTTTGTGTATGGTGTAAGAAAGGGGTTTAGTTTTCATCTTCTGCATATGGCTAGCCAGTTATCCCAGCACCATTTATTGAATAGGGAGTCCATTCCCCATTGATTGTTTTTGTCAGGTTTGTCAAAGATCGGATATTTGTAGGTGTGTGGTCTTATTCTGGGTTCTCTATTCTGTTCCATTGGTCTCTGTGTCTTTTTGTATGAGTACCATGCTGTTTTGGTTACTGCAGCCTTGCAGTATAGTTTGAAGTTGGGTAACATGACACATCTGGCTTTGTTCTTTTTGCTTAGGATTGCCTTGGCTATTCAGGCTACTTTTGGGTTCCATATGAATTTTTAAATAGTTTTTTCTAGTCTGTGAAGAATGTCAATGGTAGTTTAAGAAGTACAGAATTGAATTTATGAATTACTTTGGGCAGTATGGCTGTTTTAATTATATTGATTATTCCTTTCCATGAGCATGAGATATTTTTTCATTTGCGTCATCTCTGATTTCTTTGAGCAGTGGTTTGTAGTTCTTCTTGTGTAAATATTTTACCTTTCTAGTTACCTGTATTCCCAGGTATTTATTCCTTTTGTGGCAATTTGTGAGAGTTTATTTCTGATTTGGTTCTCAGCTTGACTGTTGTTTGTGTATAGAAACGCTAGTGATTTTTACACATTGATTTTGTATCCTGAGACTTTGCTTAAGCTGTTGATCAGCTTAAGAAGTTTTGGGGCTGAGACTATAGGGTTTTCCATATATAGAATCATGTCATCTGCAAAGGATAGTTTGAATTTCTCTCTTCCTATAAGAATACCCTTTATTTATTCCTCTTGCCTGATTGCCCTGACCAAAACTTCCAATACTCTCTTGAATAGGAGTATTGAGAGTGAATAGCCTTGTCTTGTGCTGGTTTTCAAAAGGAATGTTTTAGCTTTTCCCCATTCAGGATGATGTTGGCTGTGGGTTTGTCATATAGAGCTCTTCTTATTTTGAGGTATGTTCCTTCAACACCTTCTTTATTAAGAGTTTTTAACATGAAGTCATGCTTAATTTTATCAAAAGGCTACTCTGCATCTGTTGAGATAATTATGTGGTTTTTGTCTTTAGTTTTATTTATGTGATAAACCATATTTGTTGATTTTGTATGTTGAACTAGCCTTGTATCCCAGGGATAAAGCCTAATTGATAATGGTGGATAAGCTTTTAGATGTGCTGCTGGATTTGGTTTGTCAGTATTTTGCTGAGTATTTTTGCATCAATGTTCATCAAGGATAATGGCATGAAGTTTTCTTTTTTGTTGTATCTCTGCCAGGTTTTGGTATCAGGATGATGTTGGCCATAGAATCAGTTAAGGAGGAGTCCTTTCTCCTCAACTTTTTGAAATACTTTCAGTAGGAATGGTACCAGCTCTTCTTTGGTAGAGTTCATCTGTGAATCTGGGCTTTTTTTTTTTTTTGGTAAGTAGGCTATTTATTACAGTCTCAATTTCAAAGCTTGTTATTTCTCTGTTCAGGGATTCAATTTCTTCCTAGTTCAGTCTTGGGAGGGTATACGAGTCTAAGAATTGATACATTCCTTTAGGTTTTATATTTTATGTGCATAGAGGTATTCATAATATCCTCTATTGGATGTTTGTATCTCCTCGGGGTCAGTGGTAATATATCCCCTTTGTCACTCCTGACTGTGTTTATTTGAATCTTCTTTCTTCTTTATTAGTCTAGCTGTTGCTCTGTTTTGTTAATTTAAAAAACAAACAAACAAAAAACACAGCCTCTGAATTCATTGATTTTTTGAATTTTTGTGTGTGTGTCTATCTCCTTCAGTCTAGTTCCAATTTTGCTTGTTACTTGTCTTCTGCTAATTAACTTTGGGCTTTGCATGCTCTTGGTTCTTTAGTTCTTTTAGTTGTGATCTCATGTTATTAACTTGAGATCTTTCTAACTTTTGATGGGTGCTTTTAGTGCTATAAATTTTCCTCAACACTGCTTTCACTGTGTCCCAGAGTTTCTGGTATGTTGTATTGTTGTTCTCATTAATTTCAAAATACGTTTTTATTTCTGTCTTAATTTTGTTATTTACTCAAAAGTCATTTGGACCAGTTTATTCAATTTCCATGTAATTGTATAATTTTGAGTGAGTTTCTTAGTCTTAATTTTGAATTTGATTGTGGTGTAGTCTGAGACACTTTATTATGATTTCAGTTTTTTTTTTTTTTTTTTTTTTGCATTTGGTGAGGAATGTTTACCCTCCAATTATTTGATCAAGTTTTGAGTATGTGCCATGAGGTGATGAGAAAAATATATATTCTCTTGTATTTGGGTGATGAGTTCTGTGGATGAACAACAGGTCCAGTTGATCCAGTGCTGAGTTCAGGTCCTAAATATCTTTGTTAATTTTCTTTCTCAATGATCTGTCTAATATTGTCAGTGGAGTGTTAAAATCTCCCACTATTACTGTGTTGGAGTCTAAGTACCTTTAAAGATCTCTAGGAACTTGCTTTATGAATCTGGGTTCTCCTGTGTTGGGTGCATATATATTTAAGTTAGTTAAGTTTTCTTGGTAAATTGAACCCGTTACCACTATGTAAAGTTAAAAAAAAAAAAAAAAAAAAAAAACACCAAATTGAACCTTTCACCATTATATACATGTATTACTCTTCTTTGTCTTTTTAAAATTTTTATTGGTTTGAGGTCTATTTTGTCGGAAACTAGGATTGCAATCCCTGCTTTTATCTGTTTTTCTTTTGTGTTGTAGATTTGTCTCCATTCCTTTATTTTGAACCTATGTGTTTTATTGCCTGTGAGATGGGTCTCTTGAAGACACCATACCAATGGGTCTTGGTTCTCTATCCAGTCTGCCACGCTGTGTCTTTCAATTGTAGCAGGTAGTCTGTTTACATTCAGGATTAGTATTGATATGTGTGGATTTTATCCTGTCATCATGTTAGTTGATTATTTTGCAGACTTGTTTATGTGGTTGCTTTATAGTATATTTCTGTGTGCTTTTGTAGTAACTGGCAATGGTCTTTCATTTCCATAATTAGTCCTTCTTTCAAGAGCTCTTTAAGGCAAGTCTGGTGGAAACAAATTCCATCAGCATTTGCTTGTTTGAATAGGATCTCATTTCTCCTTTACATATGAAACTTAGTTTGGCCAGATATAAAATTCTGGGTTAGAATTTCTTTTCTTTAACAGTATTAATATTGGATCCCAATCTCTTCTGGTTTGTAGGGTTTTAGCTGAGGGGATCATTGTTAGTCTGATGGGCTTCCCTTTGTAGGTGACCTGCCCTTTCTCTCTAGTTATGTTCAACATTTTTTCTATTATTTTGTCTTTGGAGAATCTGTTGATTATGTGTTTTGGGGATGACTTTCTTGTAGAGTATCTTAGTGGAGTTATCTGCATTTCCTGAATTTGAATGTTGGTCTCTTTAGCTGGCTTGAGAAAATTCTCATGGATGACATTCTGAAATATGTTTCACAAGTTGGTTCCATGCTCCCCATCTCTTTTAGGTGCACCAATCAGGCATAGATTTGGTCTCTTTACATCTCACATTTCTTGGAAGTTTCATTTATCCTTTTTCATTCTTTTTTCTCTATTCTCATATGCCTGTCTTATTTTTAAAAGATGGTCTTCAAGTACTTGGTCTGTTCTGTTGTTAATACTCGTGTTTGCATTATGAAATCCTTGTAGTGTTTTTCAGCTCTTTCAGGTTAATTATGTTCTTCTCCATACTAGCTCTTTTGTCTGTCAGCTCTTGCAATGTTTCATCATGACATTTAGCCTCTTGCACTAGGTTACAACATACTACTGTAGCTCAGTGAACTTCTTTTCTACCCATATTGTGAATTCTACTTCTGTTATTTCAGCCATCTCAGCCTCAGCCCAGTTCTGAATTCTTGCAGGAGAGATGATGTGGTCATTTGGAGAAAAGAAGGTACCCTGGCTTTTTGAGTTTACAGCATTCTTGTGCTAATTTTGTTTTTCTCATCTTTGTTGGCTTATCTGCCTTCAATCTTTGCAGTTGTTGACTTTCTAATTTTTTTTTCTTTTCCTTTTCCTATTTGTTGACTTAGAGGGTTTGATTGTGGTATAAGGTGGGTTCAGCCACCTAGCTTTGAATCTGGAAGATTTTAGAGGACCTGTTTTCAGCTTCCAACTCCTAGACTGTGTGCTGTAACTCTAGGGGACTTGTACTGGGCACCAACTTTGTTCTCTGGTTCCTTGAGATTTGGAGTTAACCGTGCTGGAAGACCAATGGGCAGCAGCTGCAGATGAATGCTAGCAGATGCAGGGGTGCCTGTCTCCCTGTGGGCAGTAACCATGGTGGTGGAGGTAAAGCAGTTGTGGAGATTCTGTGTGCTGTTACAGTGGAAGTGGTTTGGGTTTGCAGCAGGGTATTGGCCAGCACAGGACCATGTGCCTTCTCTGTGACCCACAAGCAGCAGTGATTGCTCCAGGTGTCGGAGGATACCCTGCTCCCTGAGCAGCTTTAGCTAAGCAAAGTGATGTGGGGAATTGCAGTGGGCTTGGGGGAAGTTGCAGTTTGGGGAAGAAACATGAAGGCTGGTGTATGCCACAGAGGCCATCTATCTGGCACTCTTCACTGGTCAGGCATGGTGCACCTGCATGGAAACTATGGTGTGAGCCTCCAGGGTGCCCAAGACTGCCCTGTAAGCTGGCATGATAGGTTACTATTTATTTTTGTCTTTACTATTAATTACTTTCCTCATGATCATCCTTGGAATTCCTTTATTACTGCCATGATTAGATACAAAATTTCTGGATACCTGATTTTATATTTTTAAACATTTTTGGTTGATTCCTTCCTTTTTATAGATCACATTCTGTAGCTATGGTGCTTCTTCAGAAAAATTAGTTAATTTTTATTTTAGTATCTGAAAGTACTATTCTATTCAATCACTTGATTGATATGGAATTGTGTATAGATTTTTTTTTATCAGAATTTTAAGTAGTCATTCCATGGTCTTCAACTTGTCATCAAGGTTCTAGTTTCTATCACTGATCCTTTATATTTGTCCTACTGTTATCAAACTCCAAATGTAGGTCTGTGTACCCAATGCACAGTAAACCAATCACTGACACATCAGCACCTAGGAGCAGAGAAAGGTTTATTCAATTTGGCAAAAGTTAGAGAGTGGGAGAGATAGTTACTCAAATTTGACTTCCTTTCAACATAACGGAGGGCTTTTATGAGCAAGATAGAAATATGGGAGGTGGGATGTCCCAATGATCAAAGCTGATTGCATTCTTCAGATTCTAGATCTCATCAGTTAATATCAGAGTTATAGACATTAACTACGAGGTCTTCATGATGTAAGAAGCATCGTTCTTTGAAAAACAAATTTATCAATCTTGCAGGGAGTTCTGGAGGTTCGGATATGAATAAAGTTAATCAATTACCAGTGACTACCCTCTGCCAAAATGACTACTTTCAAGCAATCATTCATGGAAGATGAAAAGGATAACATCAAAGCAAAATAAGTAAAATAACCGTCCTATGATCTTTATAAGAAAGGTTTGGCCACACTACCATTATCTTCTGGGGAGCTTTTAAGTTCTATTCATTAATTTTAGTATTCTAAAAATCCATGAAAATATGTTCTGATTAATAAGTAATATAAAATTAATTTTCTTGGACTTCTTAGTAATCTTATTTTTTGTGTGTATTGGAGGAGGAGGTGAAATTCTTGTATTATTTCTTTTATTATTACCTTCTTTCTTTTTCCTGTGTTCTTAACTTCTGAACACCTTATTGATATTGGATCAGTTTTTATGTAATGTGTTCCAATATTGTTTCCTTTATGTTCAGTCTTTAGAACAATATATTTGATGCAACATGTAAACATAAATAATATTTTAATGTTCCCTCTGTGTGGGTGAATCTCACATAGTGGCCTTACCTATTCTGGAATTGGTGTCATAGACCAATGTGACAAGGAATTGGGGTGCTACTTTTGATGTTCCAGGTATATTATTGTCTTATCTCAACCTTTTCATTTCTTATATTATTCAAATATTTGGTAAATATTGATATTAGGTAAGGTTTGACAATCTCAGTCTGTCTGTTAGCTTAACTAATTTCCAGCATTCTGAGAGTTAAGCATAGTAAGATGATAGAATTCTTCTTTTTTATTCTGTTGGCTTCTGCTTAATTCAACATTTTCTTTCAATATGACTCATTTTTATTACATACATTGTGCCTGATATACTGTTATTTGAAATCTCTTATGTTTAATTTTTTTCCTCCGGAAAGTAAGCTTCATCTATTTTTCTTAGAAGAGGGTAAGTGCCTGGATACTTGGATGAGTGAGGGAGGGATGGAGAATTATCTAACTTAGCTTTCTAAATACTTTCAAGTAATTCCTCTATTTCAGCTTTACAATTTTCTCACACTTAAAAAGTTACTGGGGTCTCCAATGTCTGGAAGTTTTAAGTTACTTTAGTTCATTTTTCTTGTTAACATCTTTAACTCCAGACATCTTTTTCTTAGTTACTCTCTGACCATCTGCTTCATATTTGGCAAAATTGTATTGTAAACTGTTTTATGTTGCTTCTCTTTTCCCTTTGTGTTTATGCATGTCTGTGCAAGTTAATCATTTACTATGATGTCAGTAGACTTTTGAGTGGAATTGGACATCATATGGGTGTAGAAAATCTTTTTCAAAACAAAATTTACTGGAATATATTTCAAATCTCAGTAATACAGATTATGCAATGTCACTCTCCAGACATCTATAAAGATTTCTACTGAACAAGTCAGCCATTGAAGCAGATTATTTGCCATCTGTGATCCTCAATTCCAAAAGAATTTTTGTTTCTGGTAATGGCCAAATAAGCATCTATATGAATATTTTTCTACAGATAAATATAAACTTTGAACAAATGTAAAAAGAAAAAAAAAAAAAAAAAAAAAAAAAAAGCCAAAGGCACTGGAAATGACCCTAGAAAGCATATTCTGGAGGGTAGTCTACAATAGAAAAGGGAAAATGACATTGACTGAGTCTCTCATTTACTCTAGCTGTTAGACTAAAGGCAGTTCTAAACCATGCCATGGATAGTGGCCAAAACTGCAATAGAAAGGGCATTGTCTTTCCGATTTTAAAGACATACTAGAAGAGAGAGTTTGGGACAACCATAGCTGCCAGTAAGTGAGAATACACACTGCACAGGAAAGAGCCAGAGAAAGAGAAGGGAATTATAAGCTGTGTCCACGTTTCTAGAATAATGACTGTGGGTCTGACTCTACGCAAGTCACCTAAGGATAAAATAACTGAACCAAGACTTCAGCTGCCACACAAAGACAGCTTTTGCAGAGGTGTGATTTCAACCAAGTAAATTACATTATAGACTTTATAGAAATAAAAGATTCAGAAGAAGATTACAGAACTCATGATCTCCAAAACATAATATTCAGAATTTTCAACATGCATCCTAAATTATTCCAAAACATGAATAAAGAAGAATGTTTTTATTTTCAAGATAAATGAAAATCAACGGAGACTGACAGCAAAATGACTCAGATGTTGGAATTAGCATAACAAGGATTTTAAAGGAATTATGCTGAGTGATGTAAAGGAAAATATGTTTGGAATGAATGAAAAATTAAGAAATCACAGCAGAGAGATAGAAATTACAAAAAATGACTACACAAAGACAGTAACAAAGTGTCATTTCAATTTATATGGAAGTAGAAAGTTCTAGCATATTCAAAGCAATTCTGAAAAAAAAAAAAGCATAGTTTAAAGCAATTCTGAAAAATAACAGCATGGTTTAACTGCTCACTATAAATGTTTTCAAGAATATTATAAAGCTATAGGAATAAAAATAATATGGCAATGGTATAAAGATTAATGAATAAAGCCATAGAATAGAATTTGAAATCCAGAAATAGATTTACACATATTGGGGGAGGGGGGCTATTTAATTTTTTATGAATATATTAAAGCAATCTAATGAATGTGCAGGGAAGTAGCATTTCACATGCCTGGGTTGCTCAAACGCTGTATATTTCCCATAAGCATCTTTCTTCAGGATGGGTTCTTGGCTGGCTCCTCAAAAACGAGCTCTGAGGCTCTGGAATATTCTGCCTGAGAAGAGTTCTACTGTACGTGTGATGCCTCCATCCATGTGGTAAAAACTTGATCAAACTGTTTATGCTAATGATGTGTTTTATTGTGAACAACTGTTTTTGTAAGCCTGAGACTTTATATTGCACAGTACAAGATTACATGGGTAGTTTTTATTAACAATGAGATTTATGATAAGTGTCTGAAGAACTAAAATCTCAATAGCTGAGGACACATATACAGGTGCTGCATGCCTGTGTGACTGACTCTTAATAAAACCTCTGAAGACGAAGGCATGGTTGAGCTTCTTGACTAGAAATACATCACATGTATTGCCACACATCATTGCTGGGATAATAAAGCACATCCACGGGACTCCACTATGGGAGGACACCTAGAAACCTATGCCTCAATGTCTTATAGACTTTGTCCTATGTACCTTTACAGTTTGCTAATTTTAATGTGTATCTTTTCGTTGTTAAAACACACTAAACATGGAGATAGTAGCTCTTTCTGAGTCTAGAGAATCTTCAAGGCTGAAAGTAGTCATGAGGAGTCTCTACCCATAAATAAAACATATTTTTAATGAATGATACTGAAATAACTATATTTATACGGAAAAAAATGAATCTCCATCCATAAATCACAATATACCTAAAAAAATTCAAAATGAATTATTGACTGAAACATAAAAGCTTATACAAAAGATTTTCATAATAAAATACAGAAGAATGTCTATTTGACATAAAGCTAAGCAAAGATTTCTTATAGGTAGATAAGATAACAGGACAAATGATGACATATGGAAAAAATGATATATTTGACTTTACCAAGAATAAATCATCAGTGAATCAAAATATTCACAAAATACAACTCCTACAACAAAACATTATAAAGACAAATAACCTTTTAAAATGGGCAAAAATGTTTGAACACACATTTTATACATTAAGATATATAAGTGGACAATAAACACATAAAAACTGTTCAACATCAATAAATAAGTAGGGAATGGTATATTAAAGCAACGTTGTGATATCATTACACACCCTTTAGGAATGGCTAAAATTAAAAAGACTAACAACATTGAATTTTGGCAAGCTTAGGGCCAACCAAAATTTTCATACATTGCTGGTAAAAATGGAAATATCACAACCTCTTTGGAAAAAAATTGTTAAAATTTTTTACAAAACTTCATATACATCCATTATATGACCCAACCATTCAACTGCTAGGCATGCACTCAAAATGAAGAAAGGTATACAAAAAGATTTCTACAAGAATGATTTTAGTAGTTTCACACAAACCAGGTGTTCGTCAATAGGAAGATGAAAAATCAAAACATGGTATAGCTACAAAATACAATAATATTTAAAATATAAATATATAAAATAATAAATGAATGTTGTAACTAATATCATGGCTGAATCTCAAAAATGTTTTGCTGAGTTAAACAAGCTTTGCACAAAGTAGTATATTATGTATGATCCCATGTATAGAAAGATCTAGAATAAGGAAAAACAAATTATGATAGAAAAGATGTTGCTTCTGGTGATTGGAGTGGAGCTCTGATGGGCAGGGAAGGAGCATGAGGGAGCTTTGTGGGTTAATGGTAATGTTATGTACCTTGACAGAGGTTTGGTTTACATAGCTGTATTCATTTGTCAAAACTTATATTAAATGATGGAATTAATATTGATGCATTTCATTGTGTGCAAATTTTACCCTAAAATATTTTTAGACAAATTGTAAAACCTAGTTAAAGACATATATGCTGATATTTTCAGGGTTCCCTGTCTTGATGTCTGCAACTTACTTTGAAATGTTTCAAAAGGAAAATAGAATAGTGGATGGAAATAGGGAGACAGAAATGGATAGATGTATAAATCAAACAAGCCTATCTAAACGTTAAAGCTTAATTATAGGTGATGAATGTAGGAGTGTTGAATGTTAAATTCTTTCAACTTTTATGTTGAAAATTATCATAATAAAATATTTGAAAAACTTACACATTGGAATATCACAGCAAGTATACTATTTTTACTGTGATTTTGGAACTGAAGTTACTATTACTGATGATAGTATACTGAAGTATACTATTTTTACTGTGATTTTGAAACTCAAGATAATTTCCTGCAGAAAGTCTTTTGACAATTTTACTTTTGAAAATTTCCATTGATCTGTTAGTCATCTTCAAAATGTCTGGAGAAAAGCCAGGAAACATATATAACAGCAAATGGACAATTTCTACTGTTTTCATTACTTTGGCTTTAGAATTGCCACTACTGCTTGCTTAATATTTAAAATTTGCTGGTCTTAAAGCAACAGTCTATTTTTCAATCTTGGGGAAGATTATGATTGTATAACATACCAGATGGATCCATTACTACTGTTCATAAAAGGACTAGTTGCCTGTATGATTGCAAACTTAATAAAGAAAATGAACTAGGAAGAATGAAATAAAACGTTATATTAGGTTTATTACAGTCTACAATGTTTTCACTGTCCAGAAATAGTCTACTGAAATTTGGAGATATTTCATGATTATGCCCTTGTATTGTCCCTATTCCTTCTGTTTAAATTTTTATAATAGCTCTTTAAAATGCATTAGTTCTTATCACCTTTTAATCTATCTCTATTTCATGCAAGCAATAAGATAAATGGCTAAATGAGCTCAATTTGACAACATTGTAGGCATATTCTCATACTTTATCTTATAGATCATCCTAACACACTCATTGCACTTCACAGAAATACCATGCCTCGTTCTTAATATCATTTCTAAACTTAGTAAGGAACAAGTCAAAACCATAACAGAATAAAACGGTCTTCACTAAATCTTTTCAATGTTTTTCTACCTTTATAGATAACTGTCTAAAGTAAGAAGTTTTATTATTTTTTTTCACATATTATCGGGAGAACCTACTCCCAATGTTTAACATGGGTTCTTTTCTATTTCCTGTGTCTCGGCTGGGTTGAGAAATAAAGGGAAAGAGCACAAGAGAGAGAAATTTAAAGCTGGGTGTCAGGGGGAGACATCACATGTCGGCAGGATCCCTGATGTTCCCGGAGACGTAAAACCAGCAAGTTTTTATCAGCGATTTTCAAAAGGGGAGGGAGTGCACGAATAGGGTGTGGGTCACAGAGATCACATACTTCATACTTCACAAGGTAATACAATATCACAAAGCAAATGGAGGCAGGGCGAGATCACAGGACCACCGGATGAGGTGAAATTAAAATTGCTAATGAAGTTTCGGGCAGGCATTGTCATTGATAGCATCTTATCAGGAAACAGGGTTTGACAGCAGGTAACCTGTCTGACCACAATTTATTAGGTGGGAATTTTTGTCCACCTGATAAGCCTAGGAGCTCTGCAGAAGACCGCGCTTATTTCATCCCATCGGCTTCAACCATAAAAAACGGAAAGCCCTAAAAAGGGGCCTTCTATAGACCTACCTTCAGGGTGCATTCTCTTTCTCAGGGATGTTCCTTGCAGAAAAAAAGAATTCAGCGATATTTCTCCTATTTGCTTATGAAAGAGGTGGAATATAGCTCTGTTTCCGTCTGGCTCACCAGCGGCCAGTTCAAAGTTACCTCTCTTGTTCCCTGAACATCGCTGTTATCCTGTTCCTTTTTTAAGATGCCCAGATTTCATATTCAAACACACATGCTCTACAAACAAGTGGTGGAATTGGTACAATCACAGGGTGCTGAGGCGACATTCGCCCTCCTCAGCTTACAAAGAAGATGACGGGATTAAGAGATTAAAGTAAAGACAGGCATAGGAAATCACAAGGATATTCATTGGGGAAGTGATAAGTGTCCATGAAATCTTCACAATTTATGTTCAGAGATTACGGTAAAGACAGGTGTAAGAAATTATAAAAGTATTAATTTGGGGAACTAGTAAATGTCTATGAAATCTTCACAATTTGTTCTTCTGCCACGGCTTCAGCCAGTCCCTCCGTTTGGGGTCCCTGACTTCCCGAAACATCGTGTTATAATTTTACAAGACCCTCCAAAATTCCTTCCTACATTCAATTCCTTTCTTCTTTCTCCATTTGATAGCATTCATCCTATAGGTAACATCCTTATTACCACCTCAACATTTAAAAAATAACCAATGCAAAGTTTTCAAAACAGAATTATTTGTACTCCTCTATTTTAATAGTTTATACCTAGTTTTCTAATATAATAATAGAGAGATTTTGTGATTGCATGTGGCTGATGTCACTCTAACATTATGCAATACATTTCACTAAGGTGTTGGCTGTGAATACCACCACCCTTATCTCCCAGGATGGACCCTAATTTGCATAATTCATTCAGCACCATCTCAATACTCTGGTCACTGTAATTGCTGTGATGGTAACAGCTTAATGCTTGAAGAGACATTTCAGGTGACAGTATGAGGCGTAGTGATAATCAGGTTAAATTTGGAGTTTTTCTGAATGTAGGGCATGAAGGTGAGGAAACAAGGAGGCCATATTGTTTATAGTGCACAGAACAGTGTGGAAAAGAACAAGAAAACTGCAGCTCAAAACACTTTCAATTCAAGGGATGAGAGAAAAAAAAATGTTCGAGGGCATCTGAGGTCTCATGTCTATACACCAAACTTTCGACAGCTTGGAGTGTAGATATGAGACTTCAGACGCCCTAGAAATTTTGCTACCAAAAAGCAAGCTATCTTTAGGATTGAGTGAAGATACAACAGAAGGGAGAAGTACAGAAATCAGAAGAAATATAAACAAAAATATGATCAAAACATGCTTTCAAAGTAAACTTTTTCAAGATATGTTTAATGATATAAAGCAATACATTCCAGTATGGTTAAAATCAATTTGAGTTGAGTTTTAAGTCTTTTATAACTAATATTATCCTAAATGAAGCATGTACTTATGACATTGCATGGTTACTTCTTGTATGATTTTCTCTCTATTCAGTCAAGAGCTCCTGAGAGGAAAAGCCATTCCTTCATCCCATATCTATAAAATTTAGCATAGAGTCTGACTCATATAATCAATCAGTAAATATTTACTTAAAAATGAGTGGTAGTCATGGTCATATACATTTTAAAAAATAAACATCCATTTATTTTTGGTCAAATCAATATGCACATATGTTTGACTCTCATTATTTGTGGATTCCATGTGTATGAATTCACCTACTCACTGTTATTCTTAACCCCCAAGTCCATGCTCACTGACCTTTTGCAGTCATTCTCTCAGATAATGGAAACATGTGAGTGGCCAGATGTGTTCCTTCTATAAGGGTGGATGCTCTGCCTTCTTGTTTTACCTCTCACGCAGTGATGATAAGAGGATGGTAGGAGGCAGTGCATCCTAATTCAAGAAGCTTCACTCTGGAGTCAGTTGAAAGGCCACATAGAAATTTGTCATCTGGTAGTTGGGTAGTCTCAGTAAGTCACCTAACACTTCTGAATTTACTTTTCTCTTTTGTAAGATAAATAAATAGAAGCTATTAGAATTATCTGTTTTTATAATCTTTGTGATTTAAGATTATAATCTATGTGACAAACATGTGTACATATACACGTTTCTCCTAGAAGCAGTGTTTCAGTGTCTGCTAATTCAGAGTTTGTGGATGACTTTGTAAAACATTAGTGTTATGAAGAATAAAAAATTAACTGTATATGCAAAATCATACTTAAATAAATGCATGAATATATTTGTTTGGGTTAGGCTATAATAGGATATATTAGAATAAGTCATCTAGACAGAGTTTTGCAACTTGTGGCAATGACTGCAATAGCTGAACTTCAAGGTCCCTTTAATAAGGGAAGAGTAAACAGAGAAGTCATACTGGACATTAACTACATTTAAAGTTATGTGATTCCCTTTGCTTCAAACTTTATTGATAATACTTATAATGGCCAAACCTAATAGAAGAAGGAACAAGGGAATTTAGGAGAGTGTCTTGATATTTGTTAAACCTACACATTTGCAGCCACAATGTATATACTATTTGATTGTATAAATTATATTTTCCAAAATAAACAGGGCAAGTTCTTGCATAAAAATTCTAGGGAAATGTTCTAAAATTTAAATATGTAGTCAGATGATAATAATAATAATAATAATAATAATAATAATAATAATAATAATACAAACTCCTATTGGAGTTTGTAAATAATTAAAAAATAAAATAGAGAATTGGATAGCTCCCATAGTCAATGGCAGTAGTAGAGTCAGTTTTTTTAATCAATAACTTGAATAGCATTCTTTATAACTATAACTATGAGTTTCAAAATATTCATTATTGTTGTACATATGGTATCTGAAAAGCAAATAAAATAGGAAAAATGTATTTTGAAACATTATATTATCTCCATTTTATAATAATATGCCTAATTTGAATTTCTTTAATCTCCAGATACATTTTCAGTAAAATCACTTCTAAGTGTAAAGCAACAGTTTCAGTTCTTAGTATGCAACAACACTTTTAGTAAATGTGGAAACTCAGAATGTTGTGCACTTACTGTTTTTTTAAGATTAGCAATTTATCTTTTTTTTTTTTTTTTTTTTTGCAATTTAAAAGTATTGCACCTGAAAAGGTGTCTTGAAGTCAAAGTGAAATGTTTGAAAAAAATACAGCTTGAAGGGGAATTAGAATAGAGATCAAACAAAAATGATTAAGAATCTGAAATGATGTACCTTTTTTTTTTTTTAAGAATATTAAAGTTGTTCCTTTCAAAAAAGAAAGTACCAGGCCCAAATGGTTTCACTTGTGAATACTTCCAGGGATATAATTATGGAAGAAATGATGCAAATTCTCCAAAACTTTTTTAAGAAACTAGAAAGAGTAACAGAAAGAAAACTTCCTAACTTATTCTGTGATTCCAGAATTATCCTAATACCAAAACCATATCAATACATCACAAGAAAGAAAAACTGTAGAGAAATATCTTTCATGATCATACAGGTAAAAGCCTGCAACAAAATATTAGCAAATTAAATCCAACAATGCATACAAAAAAATTAAACACTGTGACTATGTGGGATTTATTCCAGGAATGAGGGGATGGTTCATTATTTGAAAATCTATCAGGATAATCCACCATATTACAGGCTACAGAAGAAAAATTATGTGAGTGTAACAAGTAATGCAGGAAGAAAAAGCATTAGAAAAATGCAACACCATTCATGATAAAAAAATCTCAGAAAAGTGGAGATGAGGAAAACTTTATCAACATGATAAAGAAAAGCTACAAAACAAATAAATAAACAAAATCAGCTAACATCATTGATATGGTTTGGCTCTGTATCCTCACCCAAATCTCACTTCGAATTGTAATAAACCCCACATGTCATGGGAGGAATCCAGTGGGAGATAATTGAATCATGGGGTCAGGATTTTCATGTGCTGTTCTCATGATAGTGAATAAGTCTCACAAGATCTGATGGTTTTAAAAAGGGCAGTTCCTCTGCACATGCCCTCTTGCCTGGCACCATGTAAAACATGCCTTTGCACCTCCTTCGCCTTCTGCCATTATGGTGAGTCTTCCCCAGCCATTTGAAACTGTGAGTCAATTAAACCTCTTTTCCTTTATAAATTACCCAGTCTTGGGTATGTCTTTATTAGCAGCATGAGAACAGACTAATACAGTCATATTTAATGGCTAGAAACTAGCCTTAATATTAGGAAGAAGGCAAGTACATTCACTCCCACCATGCATATTTAGCATAGTACTGGAAGTACTTACTAGTTGAGTATGACAGGAAAACGTAATAAAAGGTATACAGATTGGGAAGAAAGAAATAAAATTGCCTTTATTCAGCATGATTATCAATATAGAAAGTCCAACAAATCTACAAACACACACATGCACACACACTCTCATACGAATCTTCTGTAACTAAGTAGCAAGTATAGCATTAGGCAATTGGAAGTTAAAACAACAAGATATCAGTAAACATGAGTTAGGATGGATAAAAACTAAAAAAAAAAAAAAAAAAAAAAAATGTAAAAAAAAACTGTCAATACCAATTGCTGAAAAGAATGCATAGCAACTAGAACTCTCATCCTTTGCAATGAGAATAGCATTATTAATTTGAAAGGTAATTTGCCATTTTCTCAGTAAATTCAACATAGTATTACCATATAATCTAGCAATTACGCATCTAGGTTTTTAGCTGACTAATTTAAAAACTTATATCCACACACATACAAAAATGTTCACATAAGTATGTATAACAACGTTGTTTATAGTGGTAAAACTGAAAGCAACAAAGATACCCTTCAATATATGAATGAATAAACAAAACATGATACATGCATGAAATTGAATGCTGTTTAGTGATAAGAAATGAGCTATCAAGCCAAGAAATGACATGAATGAATATTAAGTGTGTATTTCTAAGTGGAAGAAGCCAGTCTAAAAAAGCTGCATACCAGCATTATTCCAGTTACACGACATTACTAAAAGGCAAAACTGTAGTGACAGTAAACATGTCAGTGGTTGCTAGGGGTTAAGGAGAAGGAAGGGCTGAATAGCTGAAGTACCAGGTATTTCTTTTTAGGGTAGTGAAATGATTCTCTATGATACCGCTGTGGTAGACACTTAATACTTGTCACTGCATTTGTGAAAATCCCTTGAACTTTACATCAGAAAGTGAAACTTAATGTATGCAATTTAAAAAAATTAGGAAGTTAGAATTTCCAGGATGGAATGCAGAATGTTACAAAACAAATCTAATTGTATTGCAAATGTATGAAATGACCTAACTGAAGGGAGTGGGGAAAAAGCGTCCACCTACTTAATTTTGGAAATAAATAGAATCTGTTAGACTAAAGAAAAAATAAAAATGAAACAAAAAACAAAAAATGACTTTACAAAAGCCCTGTACTCTAGTTAATAAAGTTGTTGCTCACATTGGTACTAGTTAAAAATATACATACCACTGTGCATGTATGCTATAGTTGAACAAAAAAGTAAATTGATGGTGGGTGGTAGAATCCAGTTTTCTAACTATTGGAGTCGCAAGTTATAGATACTCAAGGTAAGGAGGCTAGAATAAACCATTTAGTAGTGAATTAGTGTTGGAGATGTCAGCAAGAGACCACGTTTATCTTAACATAGTTATGAATTGTTTACATATAAATATTTAGAGATCTATATATAAACATGGGTTAATATACACCCATCTATTTCCTTCTGTTCTGTCAGCTAAAGGGGCCTACAAGCAATGACACCCAGTAGCAATGAGCACAACTAACACATAGATCTTGGTTTTTAGGGCCATTATTAAATAAAAGGAAATAGGAGTCCTTGGAGAAATGACTGTTTTTAGGATTGGGGCGGGAAATGTGCTAGATGAGCCTAGGGCATCTTTTAGTGCCAGAAACTTAGGATGAGCTGATAAATACATAGATAAATAACTACACAGCCCATAATGATGCCAGTATGTCAAAGAGACAGGGTAACCAATTTAAAGAGCTCCCAATGGCTAAAGCTATAATAATTTGGAAACAAAATTAAGTAGTATTTGATTGAAACAAATTATAAAATGAATATCCGTGAATAATACTGATATGAATAATTGAACACTAAATAAATTGGGGAGATGAGACAAATCTCCAGTATATAAAAATTCCAGATAAAGTACGTATACTGCTATCATAAGAGTTCAGTCCTAAAGTGTGGGATGGACATAGTCATTTCCTTTCAAAGAGTACAAGAACACAGTGGAGAAACCTGACAAAGACTACCTGAGCCAGGTGATCAAGGTCAACATCAATAATGATAAGTCATGTTGACAATGTGTATCCTTGGTATGATGAGATAAAATGGCACTTTACCTTTGTAGATTTTCTTTGAAAAAGCCATAACACAATGAATCATGAGAAAACTATCAGACGAATCCCAACTGAGGGGCATGCTACACAATCCATGAGCAGTACTCTTCAAAACTATCAGGGTCATCAAACACAAGAAAAGTCTGAGGAACTGTCACAGTCAAGAAGAGCCTTGTTTTAGAGAAATAATAACTAACTACAGTATGAAATCCTAAATTGGATCCTTGACAAGAAAAAGGATATTAGGTCAAAATTAAGAAAATATGAGTAAAGTATAGTTTTTAGCTAATAATAATGTATTAATGTTGGTTCATAAATTGTAATAAACATGCCATAATATGAGATGTTAATAATGGGAGAAACTTGGTTCAAGTTACATGGGACTCTTTGTTCTAATTTTGGATATTTTCTGTGAATCTAAAACTATTTCAACATAAAAAGCATATTTAAAAAAGACAACAGTGAGAAAATAAGTACTCAAACTACAGATTGTGATGAATTATAAAATACTGATCTGATAGAATACTTATATTTAGCTTATATAAAAATTTCTAGGACTAAACAATAAAAAGACACAAATCTAAAAATAGGTTATTTTCATTAGTTACTTTTAAATGAATTATTCCAATTGATATTTTTTCTGGCTGAATATTTTGGTGGGAATTTCAAAATAGTCACTCTACTCTTTAATTGATACTTTAATATATTAAAAGAAGCTCAACTCTAACCAGAGAGTCTCACAGTGGTTTCATCTTGGAATACACAGTGAATCATTGCTCTGTGAAATGATGTGGCTTTGCTTTATAGATTGTATATTTGTGTGGGTGAAATAGAGGGAGAAAGAGGGTAAAGCTATAACTCATGAGGCTCAGCTAAGAATTTAAATTGCATAGTCTGCCTTCACTGAGAAAGTAAATTACATAATCTGTAAATACCCAGTATTAAGACATTTGTCAATGTCTTTTATTGATTAAGCTTTTTCTTAAATCAAAGTGTATGTTTCTTAACTATTCAAACTGAGAGATTATATTGTTTATATAAATTTATTCTACTATATTTCTTCTTTGGGAGAACATTTGTATGTTTCACTAATAAGCATTCCCTTTTTTTAATGTTACTGGTTTGTGTAATAGGTAGAAATAGGTAGTAAGAACTGAATAGAAATTTCCCCTAAATGAACATATAAGTTCAAAATTAAAAAGTAAGAGTTGAGGGTTGTGGACAGAGTGCTTTGTTTCAGATATAAATTATTATATTTTAAGTTCACAGTAGGAGCCTCTTCATTTAAAAGTTAAATGGAATGAAGCAGATACTGTAGTTGTTGCTTACTTCAAAATTAGCCATTCAATTAATGAGCGATGTTGGCAAGGGTTAAGGATCAAGGACTCTGCATAATTCATTCATGTATTTATTATGTATTTCATGCCACAGTACATTACCCTGATTCCATGTCTTATAAATAAGAATTGGGAACCTTGTAACACACTGAATACCAATGTATCTTAGCTGTGTAGAAATGTATTACAAGCACATGCATTAAAATCATAGCATATTAGATCTAAGACTTTATAGGTTATTTAGTACAATTTTATCATTTTTCAAATGGTATAGGGAAGGCATAAGAGTTGTTTTGCAGAAATGAAAGAAAGGGTAGGTTAAATAGTTTCTCAAAAGTCATATGCATGCTTAGTTTCTGAACTAGAGCTAGAATCCAGGCATCTTTATTTTCAGTGTAACACACTCTTCACTTTATTAGGCTAATAATTTTAAAAATGTCACAGCATGATATCAACTTTATGTAAAAATGTATGAACTCTAGTAAAAAATAGAATATAAATAACCTGTATATGTATTTTAAACAAATTTTTCTGATACTAGAAATTATATTAAATAGAATTTATTATTTTACATTTTACTGTAGTTGAAAAGAAACTCTATTTTAAAATAACCACAATCAGATACTTAACATTTTGCATTTCAAGACTTTTAAGCTCTTTTCTTTTCTTTTTTTTTTTTTTTTTGAGACAGAGTCTCGCTCTGTCCCCCTGGCTGGAGGGCAGTGGCGTGATCTCGGCTCACTGCAAGCTCCTCCTCCCGGGTTCCCACCATTCTCCTGCCTCAGCCTCCCGAGTAGCTAGGACTACAGGCGCCTGCAACCGCGCCCGGCTAATTTTTTGTATTTTTAGTAGAGACGGGTTTCACTGTAGTCTCGATCTCCCGACCTTGTGATCCGCCCACCTCGGCCTCCCAAAGTGCTGGGATTACAGGCGTGAGCCACCACGCTCTGCCTAAGCTCTTTTCCATCATTTTTATATCCCTAGTTTGTATTTATTTTTCTAAAAATAATTAATTTGGATAGATAATATCTGATTTAATTTTCTATATTGGATATGTGTAGTCTTACTCTTCCTAAATGTGGAAAGGTAAGTCATTCAATCCTGGAACTTTTCTATGTAAAATAAATTTTACTGAACTCTAAATATGTGGTAAATATTTTTAAAAAACATAGAACATGATCATAATAATATTTTATTTATGGCTGGCTGATATTATCCTAAAGTGTTTCTGTTCTTCTTCTTAATCTTCTGTTTCTCTTACTAATAGCTTAAATAATCTACAATTAGGCTGAGGATTCGAAGCAGCTTGATGGAGCAGAAAGAAAAATGACTGGGGAAAGAAAGCATACATGACATTTAACACCACCATGACCTGTTTTGTTGAACAAATGATTTGTCTTCAGTTTCCTCAATCCTGTAAAAGAAAAGGGATAAATAACATCTTTGTAACTATTTTATCCATTCCCTAAATACCATATTTATGATTTTTGACTATGGAAAATAGCAAGTCTTATAGTTTACTTCACTGATTGAACATCATATAAACTGAAATTCAAAAATAATCACAATTTTAGTTAAAATAGAACAGTATCCATTAAAAGTGTTTAAAATGGAGATTGCTGGTATTTAAATAAATATAGGCTACAAATCTGGACAAATGGAGGCAAGATGGCGCACTTCGGGGTTCTTCATCACCAACTTTTCCTGGGCGCGAAAATGTAGCTGGCGCTCAGGAAGGTGCAGATCAACTGGGCATGTGCCAGTTGACATCAATCTAAAGAGACCAAGATTTACCTGGCCCCACCTACCCAACACCCTCCCAACATGCCCGTGTCCCACCTATTGCCCTCCCACTCCCAGAAAAGCCGCTCCCTGCAGGCTCGCGGCTGCGAACTTCCTCAGCCCCTACTCCTGTCGGGACTGCACCAGGAACTTCCCCCAAGAGCTCCACCGGCGACTCCCTCGGCCTCCTTTTCCGGAGACCCACGGACCTCACCCCCCCACACCGTCTTCCCTGAAGCTGGGTGACCAAAAATAAATTTGCAGTTTTGCTCCTAGCCTTGCCTACTCGCTGGTTCTTTAGTACTCTCTCTGGTGGTCTTAGAAAAATAAATCAAAATCAACTATTTAGGTCACTACAATTTAATTAAAGACTATTGAAAGTACCATTTATGAATTGTTTACCTTTTGAAAAGGTGCACAAATAGCTCAAGAGGTGAACAATTCATAAATGGTACTTTCAAAAGTCTGATTAAATTGTAGTAACTTAAATAGTTGATTTCTAGTCTATATTTAATTAACTACCAGCAAAGTGGGGAAAATGCATACATGGTACTTTTTCATGGTAAATAATACCATTTCCTTGCGTATTTTTAGAACCAGCTTTACAAACTCTAGCAGAGTTTCTGAAATAAAATTTGGTTTTTGAAATAAATGTGAAAAACAAGTTGTTTCTTAACCAAATGCTCTTTATTAGGTTAAAATTATGAAAGTTTAAGAAAATTCTAGTTAATTAATAGTTATAGATCAGGAAACCAATTGGGTTTGAGAGTTTTCAAAAACTATATACCATGTACTTGTTTTTGTATTCCATTTAACTGTAGAGGATCAACATAAAAGCTTCTATTTCTGGCAGTGCAGCAGATCCTATAACCTGAATCATCTTTGAAATCTATATTTGAGCTCCTAGGAAAATAAATAACATTCCTATTAGCCAAAGAAGAAAGAGTTGATAATTAAAACAGTAAGAACATAAGCTGACATTATAGTCTTCGTGGGTGATGCTGGTGGCTCCCAGTCTCAGTAACCACAGTCCTTTCATTTTAATGCCCAGTCATAGAAATAAAGGATGAGACTTGGATCCCATGAAGTGAGAGGTTATAATTGTTTCCTCCATAAAATGCCAAGGACTATAATAGGCTATATTGTCAGTGAAAAGGTAGCAGAAAAATAAAATAAATCGTTGAGAATAAACTTTATATTTACTTAAAAAAAGCCTTCAAATGCTGTAACTTTAAAATCATGTTACATTAGTGCCTGTTTCATGAAAAGCACTTTCTGAAAATATATTCATTTATTTGCATATATCTGTCAAAACATACCAGGTCACTCAGTCCCAAATATTATTTGATAAAGGAAAATTGTAAGAGTGTACACAAAGCAGAGTTTGTCTGAAAAAGGAAAGGCTAAATATGAGATAGCAAATCTTTTTGTATATTTATGGCATTTTTCATATAATAATTATACATGCAGAGTAGCAATTTAGAATGTTTTTATAATCAATGGTGGGAGGAATCTCTTTTTATATATGATGAGAATAAGCCATACTTTTGATTGAAAGAATAGCTATTGTACATAATGCATCTGGAGCTTTTCACTTAGAAGTGAGATGTTTCATTCATGAATATCACAGTCAGTGAATGTTAAAAGAAGCCTAAATGATTCTAGATTGGTAAGGCTGTACTAGCGTCCTATTTTGTAGGGCATCTGTAATAGCTCTATAATTACAGGAGAATTACATGTTCCCACAAATTACTTGATAATTATACTTGATATTACCAAGTAATTCAAAGATTAGTTACTACATAACTTGCAATTTTGAGATCTCATTGAAACATATTTCTTGTCTTATATTACGGATTTGCTGATACTCTAAATAGTGGACATCCAGAATGCATTTCTAATTATTTTTAGGCCACTTTTCTGCATACATTTTTTTTAGAAAAAGCAAATATCACAAAGGGCAAATAAATAAAGGTATATGAGTCATTTATCTTGATATCTAATTTCTGTTCATCATACATTTCATCATTACATTTTCTTTAATCTAGATGGCTCTGTGGAAACAGCCAGAGGATTCTAATAAAAGTGACTTTTAAACCAAAATAATTAACTACATAAGTTAATATATAGTACATTGATATAATGAAAATATATATTTTGCACAAGCACTTATAACTATATTTGGATTGATAGCAAACCTTAAAGGTCAAATGGCAAGTCAGTTAGGTTACATCAGAGACTCAACAACATTTACATAGCATTAATTTGCATACAGAAATTATAAGACTTTAGAACCAATGAAGCTAATATGAGTGCAACTATAGAACAATTGAAATGTGTTTGAATATTTGCGTGTTTTAA
Source organism: Piliocolobus tephrosceles (assembly GCF_002776525.5). Taxonomy (NCBI): domain Eukaryota; kingdom Metazoa; phylum Chordata; class Mammalia; order Primates; family Cercopithecidae; genus Piliocolobus; species Piliocolobus tephrosceles. The sequence goes on from NC_045436.1 coordinate 124,228,079, forward strand.
CAAAAACTGAGAAAAAATGTGGAATGCTTCTTTGTTATCCTATACCAGTTGATTGTCAATTACTATTTTATGTTGTGTTTATGGGATGCATAGATCTTTGCTAGCAAGGAGACAACTCAGTGAGGAAGTAGGAGCTGTGGCTGGTACTATGTCTCCCTTTAAACATGCTACAAAGATCATTTAGTTCAGAGAACAAGAGGAATTCAAGCAGATTGGCGAATTTCTAATGAAAACTAAAGTATTAGGACTCTCAAATGAAAATTTGTACTCTTTAAAAAAATTATTAGGAATTTAAAGACAGTAACAACTGAGCATTAAGTAAAGCATGAGGTCTTTCTGAGCATGGACTCTGCAATTACACAAGTTGCATGCCTATGCAGCTGGCCCTGGGAGCAGGGTGTAACATATTCACTTTTGTGGCCCATATTGGCCATGGCACAACAAGAGAGAATCCAGAATGGATAATGCTTACAATTCCAAGCTAGCAACTTAAAATCTAGAAATAAAAAATATAAAATTCAAATGGTCAACTATGTAGAAAATAATAAAATTATTTCACTGTAAAATCCTGAAACACTTCTAAATTTTCTCCCCCAAAAAATTTTTACCATATAAACTTCATTATTAAAAATGAAGACTGAAAATAAATGACTGAGATATTTATCTTAAGAAATCAAAGAATAAGCCACATATAAAAATATAAGATTTTACCATCACTTTATCGAAGGACTATTTTAACCAATAAGACAGGTTTAACCAATAAGACAAATCATGTGTCTTCACATGGCAAAAGCTTTATATACAATAGGTTAGCTATTTTTTTCAATCAGAAGTATGGCTAATTCTCATCATATGTAAAAAGAGATTTGTCCCACCACTGAGTGTAAATACATTCTAAATGGCTACTCTACATGTATAATTATTATATGAAAAATGTCATAAATACAAAAAAAGTTTGCCATCTCATATTTAGTCTTGCAATTTTCTAATGCTGCAAGGCATGGGAGCTCCGTGGTATCTCTTTCATAAGAGCACTAATTCCATTTTATGAGGGCTCCCATCACATGACCTAATCATCTTCCAAATGTCCCAATGCCGGATAACATCACATTGGTCATTAAGTTTCAACAGATGAATTTTAAGGAAACACAACCATTTGGTCTATAGCAGCATGTGAATGAAACTCACAAGATGTAGTGGTGTTTTAGTTATCCATTGGTACTTTATAGATAATTTCCACTCTTCTTTATTTTTAATTTTTGTGGGTACATATTAGGTGAACATATTATGGGATAAAGGAAATATTTTATTACAGGCATACAATGTGTAATAGTCACATTAGGGTAAATGGGACATCCATCACCTCAAGCATTTGTTTTTTGTGTTACGAACAATCCAATTAAACTCTTTGCTTCTTTAAAAATGTACACTTAAATTATTATTGACTATAGCCACCCTGTTGTGTTGTCATATTGGATCTTATTCATTTTTTCAATTTTTTTTTTTTTTTTTTTTTGGTTCTCATTAAATCATCCCCACTTTCCTGCCCCCAGGCCTTCACTACCATTCCCAGCCTCTGATAACTATTATTCCACTCTCTATCTCTATGAGTTCAGTTATTTTAATTTTCAGCTCCCATAAATGAGTGAGAACACATGAGGTTTATCTTTTTCTGCCTAGGATATTCCACTTAACATAATGTCCTCCAGTTCTAACCATGTGTTACAAATGACAGAATCTCATTCTTTTCACCTTTCATTATAAAATTCAGGAGAGAAATATATCAAAGAAAGAATTGTCCAGTTTCACGGGAAATTTAGAGAAACTATTTCTACCCTGGGACTTGCCAGATTGGAAAGCAAAATTTTTTTCTCCTTTCAAGCTTCTCTAGCCGGCAAAATGTTCTCAAAGTAAGCAATTGCCTCAAGGCAGAGAAGAAATTGAGGATAAAGCTACAAGACTCTGTTAATATAGCAGAAAGATATACTCCAGTGCTTTTTACACCCTGTTTTCTAAACCAAAGAACTTCTGAAAAAAATCGTACAGATTTTGATGTCCAGCAACTCAACTGAAGTCCAGAAAAGGTAGAGAGCAGCATGACTTGAGTTCTGCTGTGTGTTTAACTTTTGTCTAATTAAGCGAATCTCAGTAAGATGCATGAAAAATCATCTGAGTTTTGAAGAGTTTTGTGGCGTCAAGAGCACCACAAGATTGGAATTAAAAATCAAAGATGTTAAAATGGAAATAATCTTCAGTGTTCCAAAACTTCTAAGAATGCTACTCACCTGCAAACATAGGCCACTTCTTAAGGATAAGAAAAAATGACTCAGAGGTGGGGCCAAGAGCTCAGAAAATAGAGCAGAGAATGTAGGAATGCCAATCCTTGGAGCAAAACTCGTCTGTCTTACATACAATTTATGTTTCTGAATAGATGGAGTTGGTGATGCATGCCTGGCAGTCTCTCAGAAATGCTATAGCACAATGCTTGCTATGTGTTTATCATTTTTCCCTTTTGGAACTACTATGATTACTACAGCAGCACAACTGTGACTATTTCTACTACTATATAACAACTACTTACCTTGAAGGTATTTTTTGTCATTTTTTTTTTTTTTTTTTTTTTTTTTTTTTTAAGATTCAGAACCCTAATTCTTTTAAAGTCTATGCAAAAATAAAGCAGTTTATTGCTCAAATATTCTAGACAGTTAGTTATCACAGTTTGGAAAATGTGGCTCATTTGGTAGGTCTTTGTGATCTTGAGATATCATTCAAATATTAATAAAAATAATTAGTGAATAAGTTTTGAAAGAAATCGGGTTACATTGTTTGGGTAAAGTGGGGTTAATGTGCGGCCTAAACACAATTGTCAAAATTGCATTTTAGCTGGCCGGCGAGGTGACTCACGCCTGTAATCTCAGCACTTTGGGAGGCTGAGGCGGGCGCATCACGAGGTCAGGAGATCGAGACCATCCTGGCTAACACGATGAAACCCGTCTCTACTAAAAAAATACAAAAAAAAAAAAAAAAAAAAAAAAAAAAA
>NC_045436.1:124231218-124249653 GCF_002776525.5 Piliocolobus tephrosceles
AAAAAAAAAAAAAAAAAAAAAAAAAAAAAAAAAAAAAAAAAAAACAGCCGGGCGTGGTTGCGAGCGCCTGTAGTCCCAGCTGCTGGGGAGGCTGAGACAGGAGAATGGCGTGAACCCGGGAGGCAGAGCTTGCAGTGAGCCTAGATTGCGCCTCCCCACTCCAGCCTGAGAGACAGAGCAAGACTCCGTCTCAAAAAAAAAAAAAAAAAGAAAAATTGCATTTTAAGTGGCGATTACCTACTTTTCTATATGCATCCATTCATGACAAAATTAAATTGTCATCCTGAGCACTTCAAAATAACCATAAGATCTCTGATCAAAGTCAAAAGTGTAAAATTACCTTCCCCAGATACTTCTATATAGTTGAGTTTTTTTTTTTTTTTTTTTTTGCCAGTGGGAGTCAAATGTTAACATTTCTATCTTTATGTATGGAAAAATTCTGATGTAGTTACACAGCTATAAATTAGGTAGACTTTCCACAGTTCAAGGGAAAGAAAGTGAACAAAATAAGGAATCTGAAAAAACGTCAGTTGCATTATAAATTTTCAGTCTTGGGGACTATGTTACTAGAAATATATTTTCTAGAGACAGAGAACAGAGCCTTCAAAAATGGGTCATTTCACTGTAGTAGTATTTTAATTTAAATGATATATATTGGTAAGATATGTTTTAAACTTAATCCATTCTGCATGTTATCTAATCTACATAAATTATACAAACTCCTACCTAGAAATACAGTATGCCAAATGAATCATTGTCAAAATCCAAAAACATTGTTTAAACCTAAACTCACTTTGGCACATTAAAATGTAGTGACTCTTTTAATAAAAAATACATTAAAATTATTACTTTTATGCCCTGAAATGACACAGCTTTATATTATAAGTGCTATTCAATCATTTTCTTCTGTTTCACCTATATTTTTGCAATAGTAATTTCAGAGGAGTTTTAAATATTTGTATGCATTTTTGAAACCAAATTTTCTTACAGCAAATCTTAAGGTAACTTTACAGGGAAAAGAAGGTTGTTAAAATAAATTTTTCTTCATTTTGGAGTAGACTAAATATTCATAATTCAAAAGAGCAAATATAGCTACACATTCTGTAATAGCACCTATGGCAATTTGCATAGATTTCTAACCTTATGTTAAAGGTTTTTGTTGTAAAACTGAGTTTTACATAGTTTCACCTGTTTCTCCTCTGTGCTCAAGTAGAAACGATTGAAATTCTTTTTAAAGCACTCAAAAAAAAAAAAAAAAATGCCTCAAAGACATTCAGCTACTGTCAAGGAGAGGGAATATATATAGCTAGGCACCATCATCTAACATCCTTCTAAAGACTTGTCAGATCTCTACGTAACGGAGAGATCATTTCTGCATTATAGGCATGAAAATGGTTGTAATTAACTTCTCAAATCCAACAGCATGGTGAGAGAGATAATTATAAAATAATTCAAACCAATCTCAGTTTAATTATTCTGTACAGAGATGGGGAGGGGGCATTTCCAATAGCCTCCTGTTGTGCTATTGAAACCAAAGCAAGCTTGATTAGGACAGATTATGTCAAGTTTCTCTTCATCCAAATACTTATATTTACTCTCAAAGTAAAATGCAAGTGGTAACCTTTCTCAACTTACAGAACTATTGCATAGAACTTAGTTTAAAAGTCTTTCAAAGAGAAAAGTGGGTAATGAATTAGGTTGAGGTTATACACCTTGGAGAAGAAAGTTTCTCAGTCAAGGATTCAAATCTGATTTGACAACAATGGCAACAAATTAAAACGTGTCATTGTTTTTGACAGGTTTAAAGGCCCCTTTTATTTGATTTGTGCCATTATAATCTTCAGTGTGAAGGGAAGGAGAGCACTACAATTTCTATTAACAGAGGAACTATACAAGTTATATTATTATTGTTATTATTAACCTGAATATCTGCATATTTCTGTTATATATCTTAGAAAATTAGTAAAAATCTTCTGTCTTCTTCCTTCTTTTAAATAGAAGGAATATTGAATTATATCACTGTTATTGTGTTGAGGTGTTCAAATGATTACAATAATGAATGAAGGACACAGAATGAAGTGAGTAGGTATTGAGGAGAAAGCTACTAAAGCCTGATTAATATTATTATATGAGGACTTCTTATGAAATGCCCAGTCCTGATCGACCAAGAGACATTGTTTATGTGCCTTCTGTAAACATCATTTGTGTCTGTATTATGTCATAAAATAAAACGTACGCTCAAACATGTTAAAACAAGAATTTAAAAATACGTCATGCAGAAGAGACTGGAGATTAAAATAAGCAACATGATCTTTGTTTGCTAATATATAAGAGACGGCAAGTATTTGCAAAACATAAAGGTAAGAGGACATTGTTATGTGCATTATTAAGCAATCTGGTCTTATATCAACTTTTGTTTAGAGCATATGGGCATGAACATTAATTATTATTTCATGTAACCATTGTTCCATAAGTAATAAAATATATCTTGGAATCTAGTGCTATATAGACCAATAAATAATTTTAATATATTTTATTTATTCTTATTTTATGCTTATATTCAGGTTTCAGTTTTAATTTCCAATCCCATTTTTATATTTTTACTTCATTTGCTGTTTATTCCATTAGTACTAATGAAATAAAATGTGCATTAAAAATAAACTACATAATAGTCTAAAAATATTTTGAAGAAAATGAGAATCAATTATCTCATGATTGTATAGGTATATGAAGTATGTGGAATGTTTTAAATGATAAAGCTTGATTAAGTCAAGTTAAGCCACACTGACTTATTTTTCAAGTCTATCCCTATTAAAGACCAGTTTCTATAACTGCTCAGCACATGTGGCAAACTTCGAAAGATTAGCTCTTTACAAAGTTATTTCAAGTGCTGCTAAGTAAGTGATTATTCTTAGTTGCCTTGTCTTTCGTTGAGTAATCTAAATTATTTTACCCTGAAATGGGTTAATAATTGGTTCCAGAAAAATAAGCTATAGAAGCAGAATTTGCAATGTTAGTTCTGAAAATGTTGAGGGCAGCAAGTGATCAAGTGATCATATCTTTTTTTTTTTCTAAGATGGGGTTTCACTCTTATTGCCCAGGTTGAAGTGCAATGGCATGATCTTGGCTCGCTGCAACCTCCGACTCCTGAGTTCAACCGATTCTCATGCTTCAGCCTCCTGAGTAGCTGGGATTACAGGTGCCTGTCACTACGCCCAGCTAATTTTTTGTATTTTTAGTAAAGACAGAGTTCCATCGTGTTAACCAGGCTGGTCTCGAACTCCTGATCTCAGGCGATACACCAGCCTTGGCCTCCCAAAGTGTTGGGATTACAGGCGTGAGCCACCATGCCTGGCCATGATGATTTCTTTATAATAAAAATCTCATAGTCGCTTATAAGGGCAATGACTAATATTTTGGTCAAAAAATACAGGAACTAAACATTGGGTAGGCTCAGATAAAAGGAAAAAGGAAATTTACTTCAAATAATATTTTATTAGTAAAAAAAAAAAGTCAACATTGTTGTTTTACCCCCAAATTGCTACAAATTATCAAGGGCTGATCATTTATATTACTAAGTTCACATGCTGCCAATCCCATCACAGGCACATCTTTAGAATCTCTAAATAAAATTTCTGTTACCAAAACTGTTACCAATATTATAAATACTTGGACTTAAAAAATCCTAAACTTATAAAACAACTTATAAATATTTTGTCCAAATTATCTACCAATTTAGAGATTCCATTTGCCAACCCTGACAAGTTAAAAGCTTCCAGAAAAAAAAATTTGTTATTTTTTTAGGAAAAAAGTAAGTTCTGCAATGCAACAAACTCAAGTGATATTTTGCAAATATAATTGTTCTTAAAAGTTTTATAAAGCAGTAGATTGACTTAAGTGATAAGTGGCTGTGTGTATATGTGTTTGTGTGCATGCACGCATTTTTATGTTCATATGTATGTGATCACATATGAATGTATTTATGTATGTTTTATTAACATTGATGAATTTGATGATAAGGCAGGTTTCAAATTTCTATCTTTTGACAGAACCACACTCTTTTTTTTCACTGTAGTAAGTTTAAGTTTTGCTTTATAATGATAATTCAATCAAATGGTATACATATTTACCTGATTTAGTTTAGAGGGTTGTCTGGACATGGAATGTTTCCCTGCTTTATTTGGGACTGACCTTTGAACACACTGTTTTTCTATCCTACTTGCCAATGAACAAGGCTTCTGCCCTTGAGAGTTACTGGCAAGAGATTGGACAGTGCAGGGTTGAGGGAGAAAGCTGAGCAGTTATGTCTCTTTCTTTCTGTTTAGCAACATCTTGTACACTGCTTCTGCTTCATATGTAGTCCCTGCTTCCACCAGCAGATACACTGGGGTTTCTTCTACTGAATGTGTCCAAATCACGGGCTCTGGTCCTCGTGTTTTCTTCCTTTGTCTTTCCATCCCTCAGAATGGTGACTCATTCTTGCTTTTGCTAATCTTGGAATTTCCTTACTACCCACTGTTTGAGCATTCTAGGCACGTTTGTACTTAAATCCTTTTCTTAAATTCTCTTTATTGAATTATGCAACATTCTTTTAGATTCCCTACTGGAACCTGACTTAAAACGCTGCCATTTGTTGATAATGGACAAGTTAGTGATAATCTGGAGGAACAAATGCATCACATTAATATTATATATTCCAACAAATTATGCAAAATTTTTAAAAAGAGATAAACAAAAATAGTCAAAATCTGTCAACAATGCCCCTCGATATTACTTTAGGGTTACTGTTGAGACAGAGATACCTGAACTGATACAGTCACAGTTTTCTTCAATGATAATAGGAAGTTTGAAAAAAAAATTGCAATAAAAATTTAGTTTGGGCCAGGTGCAGTGGCTCATGCCTGTATTCGGAGCACTTTGGGAGGCTGATGTGTGCGGATCGCTTGAGGTCAGGAGTTTGAGACCAGCCTGACCGCCATAGTGAAACCCCATCTTTACTAAAATTACAAAAAAAATAAATAAATACATTAGTCGAGCGTGGTAGCACACACCTGTAGTTCCAGCTACTTGGGAGACTGAAGCAGGAGAATTGCTTGAACCTGGGAGGAGTAGGTTGCAGTGAGCCGAGATCACGCCACTGCACTTCAGCCTGGGCAACAGAGCAAGACTCTGTCTCAAAAACAAACAAAAACAAAAATTAGTTTGTAACTAGTTTTTTTTAAGGTAATCATATTCCATATTTTATAAATAAGTAGTAAAATGTAATCTAAAGTACATCTTCAGTTCAGTTAGAATTTGTTAGAATTCCTCAAAAAATGTTCAGTAATACCCATTCATTACTAAACATTCGTAAGCTTACTTAAGTCAAATATGTACTATTATATTGTATAAGGAAATAAATGTGAAATACTTTCAGCTTTTTCTGCCATTGGTATGAATCTCTTGGTCCTTTCTGATATAAATATCTAGAACATTTTTCTTTGTTGTGAAATGCAACTTCCTGCAAATAGCGTATTTTGGCATTTTGATTTCATGGGATGTCTCCATTAAATAGTAATTTGTAAGAAATGAAACAAGTAATACTGCTTTTTAAGGTGTTTTATTTTTGAATCTATTTTATCTCACAATACTTTTATTTTATTTTTTTTACTTTGAGGCAAGAAAAAGTAAGATGAAATATTTTCTTTCCCTGTATTTGTGTTACCTAGAAGTGGTTCATAATTAAAGTTTATTCTTTTCACCTTGGAGAATCTGACAAGGACGAAAGGTTCATATATCAGGAAATACCCTGAACTGGAAGGTAAGGCTCTCACACTTTGTGTACACAGTGTCCTACAGAGGTGACTATAATGACTGTAATACATCATCTGGAAATGGGGCTGCAGAAGCAGGGTGAATCCACGTCCCAGGAACAAAGGTTATTTATTTCTACTGTTTTGATAGGAGCTGCTAGAAGCATTTTTCTAATGGTCCTAATGAGTCTCTGAAGACCTTGTTTCTTGTCTTGTTTCTTACAGTACCTAAAAATAGAAGTCAGTATTTGGCAGCAATAGAACTAGAAAAATAGAATCAAAAGCATTCAACAAACCACTTTAAAACATTTATTTTATTTTTTATTTTTCCTGGATGGACTGTAGAAGAGTTTACGCTTGTATTCTATAGTTATCTTTAATCTCTTTAGGCAACAACAACAGTTGATATAAAATATATGTAATATATGCTGAAAGACTGGCTCAAATCCTTTGGATCTTTAAGGTATGGCACTTCTTAGTCATGTACAGAATCATTCAAATCTATTTGAATTCTGTTCTCTGAGTATATATTTAATACATTCACTACCATGATCTCCAAATAGCAAATATACAAACTACTCTTTGAGAAACAGCTTTGTTCACTACAAGAGAAATGCTTAAAAGCACTCTTGGTAATTTTACAATTTCTGAGTTATACAAAAATACTTTAGCTGCACAGTTATTTTCAGAATGCTGCCAGCTGGACATTGCCCTCTATATATTTTTAAATGTTAGGAATAAGGGGGTCTTGGGATAATGCAGACAGTTACACTGGATTAATCTTGACCTTATCAATATGACAACCTGGTGGCTAACCAGGCATCCCGGAACAGTCATTCATTGTCACAGGCCTGAGACTAGAATAGACCATCCCAAAAGGGATCACACTCAGAAAAATTTGTTCAAATCTGTAAATTTATACAAACACAATTTTGAACAGAGAAAATGTAAGATTTTTGAGAAAATAAATTACTAAAATAATGTTATATTTGCATTTAACAACTTGTTTACTTTATATAATAGAAAAAACTGTATATGCACTTACATGAGCTTTAACTTTGGCCCATTAACTTGGCATTTCATAGGTTCTTTTTCGCTTTCTGAAAAGATATCACTAATCACTCTTCCTCCTTCCTTTGTCATTTGATCCATCCAATTGCTTACTTCTTCCCCTTCTTTCTTTGACTTTCACTGCCAGAAAACTTCTGTTTCACTTTCTATTAAAATGGCAAATTAACATTCCTATTTAAACTTATTAGTAATATTATAAAAACAAATGTGGAAATGTTAACTGAGTTCCTTGAGTACATTAAAAAAAAAAAAAAAAAGAAACGTAAGACTCTCAGTATAAAATAAAGTGCATACGATGGGGGAGTGCTTTTATTTCCTTTTCTTACTGACAAGAGTAAAAGTTTTTTTTTTTTTTTTTTTTTTTTTTTTGCATAAGCTACATAAAACACACATGTATTTTAAAAATATACTACAGGTTTTAGTTTATGTTAGTTTAATCTTGACAAAATATTTTAAGTGAGATAAATATGGTTTGTGTTCAAAGTAACAAAAGAAAAATTGAAATTGTGTTGAAACCTATCGTGAAAAATACAGACTTTTTATCCCAAAAATGTAGAACTAAGAGAATATGGTACTTCTTCATTCTGTATGCAGTTGCCTATTTAACAATGTGTTTTAGCAGTTCAATCTAGATGTTCTATTAATAATTTGACCCCCACCTAAAGTCATTAAAATTTATAAAAATGCATACAAAGTGGAAGCCTCTTGAATAAGAAAATGCTATATGGATAGATATTAAAAAGGAACAAAGATTGTCTTAACTCTAAATTAATTAAATGACTGGATCTAGTCTTAAAGAGTCAGAATGACATTCCATGGACATTTTGAAATAAAAAGATAGAGGAAAGTGTTTATCTGCAGAAGATTTAGCAACTTCTATGTTTTAAGTTAATTACTCTTGAATTTGTCCCATGGGTACATAAATTGAGAATAGGAATTACATATGAGATTTTTTAAAAATTTACTTAAAATTTATCTGTCAGAAATATATTGAAACTCTCTAAGCTGAATTCCTGTGAGAAGTCCTATTATAATACATCACTGCTATTGCCTCATTTTGGTTAGCAAGATCATTTATTTTACTTAATATGGGTAAGTAGTTTATTCTCATGAACTATATTATCTTAAATAAGTTCATCTTGCAAAAATAACAATGATTATTACTCTTATTGCTTACTTCAATGTACATAATGTGTAACTAGGTCATAACTCTTCCATTTAGAATCAGTTCCCTATAAAACACACATAAGGATAATTTGTTACAAGAATTTTAAAATATGCTTGTTTCCAATCCCCAGGAATCTATCAAGTCTCCCAATAAATTTGTAATAACAGCAGCAACATTTTTCTTTTAATGCATATCATTTATAGCAATAATGCTTTCCTTTCATTATCTATCATTTATAGAGACCTAATCTTTTCTCTTCAGCCAAAAATCTAAATGATATCATACATGATTGACTACTTTATCATTTTGTAATACAAAATTGGATGTATGCTCATTTGAATGACACAAGAAATCAATGTACATACTTATTTAACGTATTTTAGTATATTTAAAATGAATGAATAAAAATAACAGGTTTACATTTAGAGAACAAGTGAACATTGTGATGAAGGAGAAACATGGAATCCAAAAATAAATTTTAATGATAAAATTTTGGGGAGTGGAAAATCTAATAGAAGTAATATATTTAAAAGTCACAGAAAAAGTTTTAATATACATTTATATCTGATTAATTAAAGGTGCAGATATAATGCAAATGCTACATTCTTGTGTGGGTTTTTATTTATGTTTTAAAGCCTTCCTTTGCCTCCTTGTGGACAAGTGTGATTCATGGAATAATGAATAGCTGTATTTTGCTTCACCACTAAGCAAGACCATAGTCTTTTCCAGAAATGCAAATGAAACCATCCTTGGAGTTCTTTTAGGATGGTAGACAGGAGATTTACTGTATTGAATGGATAAGGGAAATGAATTGTTCAGGGTGATCCAAGGTATATAACTAGAAGTAATGGCACAAAACGAAGTAAAAAGAAAACCTAGGCTGATCTTCAGATTGATGTCCTGAGTGAAGTTTATTAGGCTACATAATTGTCTCCCAAGGGAAATAGTGAAAGCACCATTATTTTAGTCACTTAAAATTAACCAGGCAGAATATTCCAGGACACAATGTAAAAAATAATCCTGTATTGCCAGAATCAGATGGAAGAGATGATCTAACAGGTCTTTCCCATCATTAATTTCCAGTCTATGGACTAGATTGTAGCTGCAATTAGCACTGTCTAAGTGAAAGAGCAATTTTAGTACTACTCCTAGCTTCCCTGGAGCTAAAAAGTCTGGACCTAATTCAAAGTAAAAACAAGAAGAGAAGTGCTGGAGCCAAACCCAACTACAATAAGTATATCTAGAAGTATCAAAAGAAGGGAATTCTAATGTTGTCAGTGCTACTATACACAACTGTTCAGTCTATGTGGTTTTTTTTTTTTTTTTATTCTAAAATAAACTTTGGTGGCTATCCCAGTATTATTCCTTTTCACTCACGCTTTATCTTGATTCACTGATTTACTCTCAAGCTCAGGAATAATGAGTGTTTGCAGAATTTAAGGCTTGGATCTCTAGGTAGCCACTTAAAATTTGTTCGTGTCTTTATTCTCCCCATTTGCATGTTATTTTATCAAGCAAATTCTAAAAATTCAAAACGTGCAAATCACTCCCCAGTGATTCTGTAAAATGAGACTGATCAAAGCCATCAATTCCAGTATTTAACTCACTCAATACCCTTAGTAGCTCTCCATGTAATATTTTTTTTTTTAATTATGTAACTTTTCTTCAGATGTCTATGAATAATTTATTCTCTTTTTTGTCAGGTATAAAAATTAGAGAAATAAGCAGCTCTGTGTTTTTGTCTCTGATTTTAAATCATAACATTAAGAATTTGAATGAGAAGACAATTTGACTATCATACTTTTTAGCAGTAAACAGGCAAAAATGCAAAATGAACACTGAGCTGCAGAAGACTTTTCCCAGTGAAAGGAAAACTATTATTATGTCAGTAATTGTGATCACAGAAGTTTGTCCAACGTTTGTGGGAAAAAGAGAGAGTTTAGCTGATTGTACTTATAATAGACTGGTGATATTTTTCCTACTTATTCAAAAGAAGTGGTTCTTATGCTTTTTAACTCTACAGTCATTGACAAGGCACAGTCTCTACCTTTAAAAAGCCCACATATTTATTATTCCTGGGTGGTTCAAGGAGAGAAGCACAGTTTGCTAATCCATATGTGTGGGTATATATATAGTGAATATATGAAAAGGCATTTCTAGACTTTAGGACAGAATGAAAAATAACACACAAATTTTAAGTATGTAGTCTGAAGAATAACAGTTTTATATGGCCAAAAGAAGAGCATTTAGCAAACAGTGTCAAGAAAAAGCTAGGAACAATAGAACAAGGAATACTAGAACCGCCCACGGCAGAGTTGGGGCCTTGCAAATGACCACCGTGAAGATCCCAATACTAGAATTTGGTGTTTGAACTCCTTTTCAGACACAACTCTACCTGCCCTCATGACTGGTCCCATCAGGCTGTGTCCATGGGACCCCTTACTCCCTGGGGAGCTGGATGTCTGGCCTCCTGCTATAGCCCATGCTACAATGCTGGGCAAAGACCGGATGCTTACAAATAGCCACCATTTCTATTATTTTAGGAAAGTATTTGGGGGTGCTTTCATGTAAGCCTCACCCTACCACACTGGGGCCTTCCATTCTTCCAAGGACATCCATCCGTGTCGTTGCTGGGTTCTTTCACCTCCCTGCTCAAGGAAGATTGTCCCGTTTTTCAGGTCCTCTTCACCACTGCTCACTAAGGGACGGTTCTGCAGCAGGCATCCCATGTAGGAAGCTCAAGGAGGCCATAGTCACTGGAGACAGAACCAGAAGAGACCTTAGAAGTCAGCTTACCCAACCCTCCTGCCTCCAGCCCCACCGTACAGATGATGGAACTCAAGTGCAAAAGTGCAGGGTTGCCCCGGGTTCCACTGTGTCGAACAAGGATTCTGAATACAGGTTTGCCTCATTTTATTTATTGTCTTTTATGTTTGTTTGTTTGTTTGTTACAAATTTAAGATTTGTGGCAACCCTGCATTCAGCAATTCTATTTGCGCCATTTTCCCAACACACTTTATGTGTCCGTGTTGCATTTTGGTAATAATATTCACATTATTTCAAACATTTTTTGTTATTGTTATATCTGTTGTGATGTTCTGCCATCAGTAATTTTTGATTTTAAAATTACAATTGTTCTGGAGTACCACAAGCCACACCTGTGTAAAATGGCAAACTTTCAACAAATACCGTGTGTATTCTGACTGCTCTACTGAGCGGCCACTCCCTCATTGCTCTTTCCTCTTCAGACATCCCTATTCTCTGAAGGAAGTCATTATTCCCACAATGACATTAAAATTGGGCCAAGTAATAACCCTAAAACGACCTGTTAAGTGTTCAAGTGAAAGGAAGAGTCACATGTCTCTCATTTACATCAAAAGCTAGAAATGATTAAGCTTACTGAAGGTGTATCTAAAGCTGAGATAGATTGGAAGCTATACCTTTTTTACCAAACAGCTAGCTAAGTTATAAATCCAAAGGAAGCATTCTTGAAGGAAATTAAAAATGCTCCTCCAGTGAACACATAAATGAAAAAAAAGTAGAACGCCCTTATTGTTGATATGAAGAAAGTTTTCATTGTCTGGAAGGAAGATCAAACTAGCCACAACATCCATGTAAGCCAAAGCCTAATTCAGAGCGATGCCCTGACTTTCTTCAATTCTGTGAAGGGTGTGAGAGGTGAAGAATCTGCTGAAGAAAATTTTGAAGCTAGAAGAGGTTGGTACATAAGGTTTAAGGAAAAAAGGCATATCTACAGCATGAAAGTGCCAGGGCACAGCAGCAAGTGCTGATGTAGAATTACAGCAAACTATCCAGAAGACCTAGCTAGGATGATTAATGAAGTTGGCTACACTAAAAAATAGATTTTCAGCATGGATGGCACAGCCTTCTATCAGAAGAGAATGCCATCTAACATTTTCATAGCTAGAGAGTAGAAGTCAATGGCTAGCTTCAAAGCATCAAAGGAAAGGCTGACTCTTTTGTTAGGGATCAATGTAGCTAGTGACTTGAAGTTGAAACTTATTCTCATTTACAATTTTCAAAAACCTAGGGCTTTTAAAAATTATGCTAAATCTACTCTGCCTGTGCTCCATAAATAAAACAACAAGGCCTGGATGAAAGTATATCATTATGGTTTACTGAATGTTTTGAGTCCACTACTAAGATCTACTGATCAGAAAAAATATATGTTTCTTTTAAAATATTGTTGCACATTCAAAATGTACCTGGTTACCCAAGAGCTCTGATGGAGAGGAACAAGGAAATTAATGTTATGTCCATGCTTGCTAAAACAATATTTATCTTGTAGTACATGGTTTGAGAATTTTAACTTTCAAGTCCAATCATTTAAGAAAGATGTTTCCGACAGCTACGTCTGCCACAAACAGTAATTTCTATGATAGATCTGGGCAAGGTGAATTAAAACTTCCTAGAAAGAATTCACCATTCTAGATGTCATTCAGAACTTTTGTGACTTATAGAAGGAGGTTAAAATACCAACATTAACAGGATTTAGAAAGAAGTTGATTTTAATCTTTATGGATGATTTTGAGGGGTTCAAGACATTAGTAGAGGGGTTAACTCCACATGTGACAGAAATAGCAAGAGAGCTAGAATTGGAAGTGGAGCCTGAAGATGTGACTGAATTGCTGCAACATCATGATAGCACTTGAATGAATGAAAAATTGCTTCTTATGGAAGAGCAAAGAAAGTGATTTCTTGAGATGGAATCCACTCCTGGAGAGTGTGCAGTAAATAATGTTGAAATGACAACAAGGAATTTAGAATATCTCATAAGTTTTATTGGTAAAGCAACAGGGTTTGAAAGATTGGCTTCAATTTTAAATGTTCTATTGTAAGTAAAATGCTATCTAACAGCCTTCCATGTTACAGATAGATCTTTTACACAAGGAAGAGTCCATTGAGGTGGCAAACCTCATTGCTTTCGCATTTTAAGAAATTGCCACAATTATCCCAACCTTCACTAACCACCACCCTGAGTAGTCAGAAGCCATCAACATCAACATCAATGCCCACCACCAGCAAAAAGATTGCAACTTGCTGGATGCTCAGATCATTATTAGCAAGTTTTAGCAATGCTTTTAAATAAAGTTATATATGTTGTTTTTAGGCATTATGTTAGTGCACGTTTAATTGACTATAGTATAATGTAAACATAGCTTTTATATGCACTGAGAAATAAAAAAATTTCCATGACTCACTTATTCTGTTATTTGCTTTATTGCAGTTGTCTGAACCAAACCTGTGGTATCTTCAAGGTAGGCTTTTATTATGGCCTACATTAACTGACCATAGAAAACCATTGAAATACTCTTTATTCGTTTGTTTGTTTGTTTAGCTGAAGACTACCCTGATCAAATATGCATACTTCAAAGATTGCTTCAGTGGACCAAATGGAAGGAAGAGTTTGCTGAAACCATGGAAATCAGTTAAAAGGATGATGAAAGAATGCAAACAAAAAGGTCAGCGTTCTTCTTTTCCCAAAAGTTTTTTCAACTGAATTTGTCCTGCTCTACACCTCCTCCCCCATCCCTCCAAAATAAAAACAAGATAATGCTGCCAGATCTTGGATAAGTATTATTCTTTCAATTGTAATCCAGAGGAGATCAAACACAGTTAAGCTAAAGAGATTTTAAAAAGTTTATCCATCTTATTTATGGCAAGACGAATAGCACAGTAACCTTGGCTGAATCAGTACGTAGAGAAGCAAGCTAAATTTTGAAAGGATAAAAAATGGAAGCAGAAACCACCCTGTAATCTAAGCTACTAAGTTCAAAATTGGCCCAATGAATTTCAGCAGCTATTGTGGACTTATTTAACAGGTAAGATTGGGCGTCGGTGCTATCTCTCTCCTAATATTAGATGAGAGAGCTAATATAGTAGAGGCAAAGTTCCAAAGACCATAGGAGGGAAGGGACTTTTAATCTAAACAGCATCACTCATTATCAAAAAGGAGCACCACAAAAAAATCATCCTGAAGGTAGCATATGTATTTGTCTATGGCTACTTTTAGAATTTTTTTTTTTCTTGGTCATATTTTCTTAGAAACATGGGCATGGCAACATGAACATTCACTTTATAAAGATCATGTCATTCTGCTACCTTTAACGGATAATTATTTTAATAACATTTAAAACAACCTCTATTATTGAGTACTACCTAGGTATAATTTTCTTTAGCAATTGATCTATATATTGTTGATTTATTTTAAACTTTTCAACTCATTGTTATTATAAACACTGGAACTTTCCCAAAGCCTGTTACTACAGAATACACTTTGCTATTGAAGAAGCTTAGACCTTATCACTGGAGATATTTTCACCCATCAGATGTTTCTATAGAAATAGCATCTCTGTTTAACAGGTGAGCTCCAGTGTGTTTAATGTCATAAGACGTTTTATGTAGCCTATCTCTGTATATTGAAACACATTATCTTAAAAGCTTCTCTAGAAATGACTGGCTCCTCATTCACCATCATGACCTTATATCCCAAGGTCATCGGAGAATAGAGAAAAGATAAAACACCAGAACCCTTACAAATTTCTCAGCACCTACACAGGAACTTCCCTGCCTTACAGTCCTCTTCCTCCTTTTTGTTCACTTGCATTAGAATAGATCACCTAGGTGTATGTGGGAAGTATTAAATATCACAAGGTACACAGTGCTAAAATAGGAAGGATGAAGGGTGCCTCCAAGAATAAATGTGTTCAAATCATGGGGCAAGGTTGGTATACTATTTGTGTCTCACCTAACAATGTTCCTTAACTATCTTTCTTGACATGTGAAACTTTACAGTGTGAAAGAAAACTGAATTTGGAACAGTGTCATCAAACATTATATAATTTTTTATACAAATATTTTTACATTATACAAATGTAAAATACAAAAAAAGTATTTTCTTAAGGCATTTATGTGCTGATCTAAAATGTGTCCATTTGAAATTGATTTGTCAAAACACGATTCCTTTCTGGTAATCTTGGGCTCTAAGAGGCAAGTGAAATCTCCCAAGAGATGCAAATCATCACCTTCTGTATCTTTATTAAGCTACCTCCACATATCTAGTGAGCCTGATTCCTGAAGAACAGTACTGATAGTAGCTTTCCTCTGCAGTATATGAACTGCTTTTCAATCATTTTACAGAGAAGAAAAGTGATCATTAGGCATTAATAACCTATCTACAGTTATAATCCTATTTTTCTGAATTCGCAAAAGGTTTTCATAAACATTTTTAAAATCTACTTTTTTTTTTTTTTTCCTGCAAGTATTTGTATGTTTGGTTTTTGCTGTGTGGTTTGCAAACATTTTCTCTACTTCTCCTGTGAAAGAGGTATCATTTTTTAATTTTTGCAGATATAAAAACAAAAGTTGAGTCTGGTTCTGGAAGTAAAGGGTGAGTCTAAGAAATCCTTGAATGGATCCACCATCTCTGGCCTAATCAATGTCACCATGAAGAGGACCTGCAAGCATGACAGTGGGTCTTAGTCATCATCTCCATGACTGAGCAGTGAAGAAAGAACCCAGGTGCCACTATTATTGGATCTCTCTCAATCTCAGAAAACGAGCTTTGCACCCTGGGCAGAGGTGAGGGGCAGATAAAGTGGCAGCTTCTGGTGACCTCAAATCCACAGCATCTTTCAGTTATGTGTACTGTAAGAAATATTTAAGATATAATTAACTGAAACACACTAAGAAAGATACTAGGTGCAGTAGATTGTCATAAAGAAGGTGAAACAGGAAGCATATCTGTAGTTTATGAGGTGGAAAGGCTTGAGGTTTGATGATGTTGAAGGGAATTAATACAGAGGCCACAAATGTTACAGGTGGTGTTGAAGTTCAAGGCAGAAAATATGCAGCAGATCATAACTCTAGCACATATTACCCACAACAGATTACCTCCAAAATGGTGAGAGTCAGGCCACCTCCAAAATAATGAGTCAGGAAAAGATGAAGTTAGAGAACTCTCCTTGAAAGCAACCCAGTAGCTTCTTTCTTATTAAATGAGAAAATACTATTACTCTCTATCACAATATATTAAGCTTCCCTGAGCTGAAAACACTGACAGCCATGGCTAAGGTACAGGAGGTAGACCAATGAGACAGAACCTGCACTAGGAATGAAGATGAACGCTTTGCAGAGGACCGTCTTACCAATGACAGCTTAGAGAAAGCATTAGTAAAGAGGATAAGAAAAAAGTCAGACAACAAAACCCAGGAAAAACATCTACCTCAATTTTGGTACTGCTATCCTTTTAATTACCTACCCAGACACAAGAAAATTGATAAAGAGGGGAAATCTAGCATATTACTCTTCTGAAAACAAAATCCCTTATCGCAGAAAATCTTAAACTCTTGCTGCACAAAGTGTGATTCCGGGACAAAGAGCAGCAACATCTCCTAGAACCTTGTTAGACATGCAGAAACTGAAGCCCTACCTGAAATCTACTAAGTCAGAATCCTCACTTCTACAGTTTCCCGAGTTGTACACATTAGGGTTAAGTAGCACTCCCTTAAATCACAACAAGCCTGCTACAGTCTGAATATTTGCATTCCTCCAAAATTCATATGTTGAAATCTAACTCCCAGTATGATGGTATTAAGAGGTGCAGCCTTTGGAAGGTACTGAGGTCATGAGGCAAAGGCCTCATGAATGGGATTAGTGCCCTTATCCAAGACGTAAGGGTGCCTGTTTTATTCCCTCTCTGCTCTCTGCCATATGAGGATACACTCAGACAATGGGCATGTACAACAAGGCAGCTGGGCCCCACCAGACAGCTGTTCTGCTTGCATCTTGATCCTGGACTTCTTAGCTTCCAGCACCATGAAAAATAAATTTCTGTTGTTCATAAGCCACCTAGTCTAGGGTGCTTTGTTGTAGTAGTCTGAACTAATTAAGATAAGGGCAAAGGGACACGAGCAGCAGATCAGCCAGATGGGCTCAATACATCTGCTGTAAAGCTGTGAAAGGGAAAACTGATTTAATGCTGCTTTCACAACTCTATATTCATCTAGTTTAGTTATTCAACTAGAAGTAATTGACATAAAATTACAGCAATAAGATTTGAACTAAAGAGAGAGAAAGAACTCAGATGGTAGAAAATGTTTAAAATATATGAATGTGTGAAGTGTACTGTCTTAAAATTTTTAGTAGGTTTGAAATATCTTAAATAATTAGTAAAATAATAATCATAAATAAAATATGACAAAAATAAAAAAGAAATTACCTGCCAACAGAATAAAGAAGTCAATGCATATGGGCAATCCTTTTGTTATCTTTGTGTCTTAGTCCATTCAGATCGCTCTAAAAAATACCCTAAACTCAGTAATTTATATACAACATACATTTATTGCTCATAGATCTAAAAGCTGGAAAGTTCAAGATTAAGTCACCAGCAGATTCAACATCTGATGAGGGCTCTCTGCTTCACAAACGGCACCCTCTTGCTGTATCTTACATGGTGGAAGGGCAAGTAGAAAGGCAAGCTCCCCTAAATCTCTTTTTTTTAAATAAGTGAACTAATAACATTCATGAAAATATCAGTCTCAACACCTAGTCTCTTTCTAAAGCCCCTGTCACTTAATACCAACATATTGTGGCTTATATTTCCACACATTAATTTTGGGGGGACACAAAATTCAGACTGTAGCATTTTCCCCTAGTCACTCAAAATCAGTGTCTTCACAGGCAAAGTACATTAATTTCATTCTAGTAGCCCCAATTTATTAACCTTTTCAAGCATAAAGTTTAAAGTCTAAGTCCAGTCTCAACTAAATATCATTAAATCACATAGAGGTGAAACTCAAGGTATGATTCATCCTAAGGCAAATTTCTCTCCAGCTGTGAGCCTGCAAAATCTAGTAAGTTATGTGCTTCCAACATAAAAAAGTGAAGCATGCAGAGAATAAACTTTTTCATTCCAAAAAATGAGAAATCAGAAGAAAGCAAGGAGTAATTGGTCTCAAGTAAGTCTAAAACCCAAGATGAAAAACAACGTTAAACTTTAAGTCTTGAAAATAATTTTATTTGACTCAGTATTACAACTTCCAAACACACTGGCTTGTGGAATGAGCCTCTCAGGCTCTGGACAGTCCCTTTCCTATGGTTTAGCTGAGTGTAGCCCAGTTCTAGGGATTGAGAAGTTGGACATGAAGTTTGCAGCTGATTTGGTATCTGGTAGACCCACGGCTTCATAAATGGTGCTTTCTTCAGGCATCCTCATATGGCAAGAGGAAAAAGGGGAAACAAGTTCACTTAGACCCCTTCTTATAAGGGCACTAATCCCATTCTGAAGGGCTCTATTCTCATAATCTCCTTACCTCCCACAGGTCCCCCCCCCCCCTTTTTTTTTTGGCGGAGTTCTGCTCTTGTTGCTCAGGCTAAAGTGCA